>NW_021319205.1:5261883-5287611 GCF_001605985.2 Dendrobium catenatum | reverse complement strand
TAAGTGTTAGGCCAATTTTGGGATGATCATATTTCTGTTATATAAACTGCTGCCTGACTCTGTTTTGCAGATTTGAGTTTTTTTTCTTTTTACACCATGTATTTGATTAGATCTAGGGTGTGAAACTTGTGGGGTTTGGATTAGCAAGCAAGGAGGATCAAGGGAGAAAGTATCCCTCCGAAGGTTGAAGCTTGAAGACCCCCACAAGTAGAGTCTGTAAATTTGACTGGGTTGTATAATGACAGACAACTCAGCTGCCAAAAATGTTTGTAATAATCGGGACATTATTTACATTTCTGTCTTTATTTATATACAAAAGCATGCGTTGTTTATTTACTTAGTGTGCAATAGAACAACATGTCTTTCCTAGGTTTCTTCTTTTGTTTCTGTGGGCGTGACCTGGACTCTACTACGTTAGGCTCTTAGGATAAACTAAGTTTTCTACCCCTTAAAATGTAAGCAACCTAAAATGAAATTAGGCTTCATGGTTTTCTAACAAAAGAAAATTTGCATGGCTCTCTTTTAAAGAGCCAAGTTTTTCAAAAACTTAAAATAATCATGCATGGCCAAAAATGTGTCACATGTAGAATGTCTCCACATAAGGATTAGATAACAAAATCTTTTTTTTTTGTGAGTCAGCATTTGCATACCATATATAATTAGGCATCTTGGCCTCAAAGCCAAGCTATAAGCCCTACTTTTTAAATTAAAACAATCTTTCCACTTTACATTTGCATTGAGACCGGATGACATGGTTTTAAAAGCGATTAGGAGGGTTAGCTGGTAGTCCCTTACAGGCGGGATAATAAATTCAGAGGTCAGGCAGGCTATGCCTCTTGTGAGGTGTAGTTCGTAAGCCCCTTTGCACTCGTTAGATTTAGGTTCGAGGCACTACCTATCGGTAGTCCTCACCTTAGACTTAGGGTCCGAGGCAATGGTTGATTTTAAATCATCCTATAAGCCCTCATCTTTCGGGCAATTCCTCCAACAAGTGTTGTTGGGATGTAAGCCCCAACCTTCTAATAAAAATATTAACTTAAACCAAAATTATATTTCTAAAATATAAAGCCCAATATATGATAGTTTGAGCACCTCTGAGTGTCCCTCAGAATCAAGTGCTCCTACCTCACCTTCCCTTGGACTTCACTCAAATCTGATTCTAAGTTAATCTTCTCCTTGAAATTCCTAAAGGACCAAATCCTTTAACTAAGACTTTCTTGGATTTTAAAAAAAACAAACTTTAGTCAATGTCTAAAATGACTTCCAAACAAGAAAACCACTAGTTTAATCAAAAGTTTTCCCAAGCCAAAACTTGGGATGTAATTAACCATAGGGGCTTGCCCCTATGGGACGTCTGTACCCCAGAAATAAATAAATACTGCTTGATCAAACATCGAGTGGGGGAATCTCTGTTAAAATTGTAAATTTTATAGTTGAGTCCATAAGGAAATGGTATTTTTATCCTTCGGGGTAATATATTATATTCTTATGCCGTTCTCGATTGTAAAATATGCAATCCGTTTGATGATACAAAAATTCTCCAACAGAATTGTAAATGACTGAATGTCGCCAGAGATCCTGAATTCTTCTCCATCTATGAGGTATTTCATACACTGGTGTAATCTTGACGGGACAACACCATATTCATGTAACCAAGGACGACCTAGTAGCGCCTTGAATGAAGTATCTACATCAATCACATGGAATTTAGCTTATGTTTGGAGCTCTCTAAATACAAGAGGGAGCATAAATGATCCAAGGGTTTTCTGTCCTTTTTTGTTGAAATCATGCACCATCAGCTTATTTGGCCTGAGGTGTTCCACATCAAGGCAAAGGGATCTCAGTGCTTTCAAGCTTATCAGATTTACGGAGGATCCATGATCAATCAGGATTCGACTGATGATCAGCTTATCGCTCTCTGCAGTAACATACAGAGGACGGTTATGGTCTGCAGTCCTAAGCATCATGTTTTCTTCAGAGAAGGTGATAAATGGCTCATTACGAGTTTGTAGAACCTCAATCAAATTACGTTCAGCAAAATGTCTCGTATATTTCTGGATCTTTGAGAGCCTGAATCAAAGTCTCCTGAAGGTCTTTAAACATTACCAAGACATTATATATGCTGAGCTGTGCTGGGATTTTTCTTAGATGAGATAAGATATTATAATCTATCCCCTTAGCTGAAGTGTTTTTTTTCCTAGGATCTTCTGGGATTATATCATCGTTGATGATTATCTCATTCTCCTTGTCTTTATTAGAGACCCCTTTCTTCGGTTGAGGCGATAGTATCTTGCCGCTTCTTAACTGCACTTGAGCAATCTCCTCCGGTTCAGATTTAATGGAGCATTTTCTTCAAGCCATTGTTGCGTCTAGAGATTCATCCATTGATTCAGAATCACCACCCAGGTTTACATATCCCATCTGAGACACTATGCTAGGGTCTGATTCATCTTCCTCTGAAAAATGCATGTCTTCCTCCGAACTGTAATCCATTGTTAACACCATCATACAAGATTCAGGTGATACTTTTTCAGTGTATTCTTCTTTTGTCAAGGTACTTGGCGCCACAGAGATGACCCGACATACTTTTGTTGGAAAAAAATTCTCATCATCTTCTTCGGTTTCATCAATTTTGAGCTCTGCCATGAAGTCAGCGAGCTTGATAGGTCGCACAGTCTGGTAGTACTCATCCAAACTGTCGATAACCCTTTGGGTTGCAGTCATTTTCTTATTGGGCTTCTTCAGCTTGGTCTTCTTCTTGGAAGATTTCATCTTTCCAGACTTTGAATAACTAGCTTGATTGGAGAGTTATTTAGAAGTAGAAGCTCATGTCATAGGCAGAGCTTTCAAATTTAATACGGTCTCCGTAGGAGATTTTCACTGCACCCCTGGAACTCCTTCGAGTTGTTTCAACATTTTCACAGTCTTCTTGGAGACTACAGTCTCTCAATGTTCTTTTTGAACTGGCTTCTTTTCTTTCATTCTTTCTTCAATCGGGGGTACGGAGGAAGTCGTAACTACCCGAGTTGATTCTTTTCTAGGGTGAGACAGCACATTGTTAGACAATGTGAGTTCCACCTTTTGATATTTTCTTTCGAGCTAATCCTTAAAAACATAACAATCTTCAATAGGATGGCTGACTACCCGATGGTATGGGTAATAATTTGGGTCACCAGTGTGCTTCGACTCCTTGAGCCTCTTGCATTCAGGTAATTCTAGACCCGTTTGCAATATCTGTCGAAATAACTTTGCGACACTTTCCCTCTTGAATAAATATTCTTTTTCATCTTTTCCTTGAGGGATGGGAACGTTATATCTCCAGTTCCTATTGTCTGTCTCGGGCGTTCTCCACCACCCTGATAAGTTTGTGGCTTATCGTTGCCCCTGAGTATCAGCTTCGGCTGGGGCTGAGGGTTGTAGGCCTGTTTGAGCTTTTCTTCATACTGCATTGGTTTCTTTCCCTTGTCTGCGTTGTAAATCACCTGCCTTTCTCTATCAACTCTAGAGAAGAACGTAGAGTCGGTCTCACCCCTTCTAGCACTCTGGGCCTTAGTCTTCGTGGGCTTATCAGAGTGATTTTCTGATATGGATAAGTTCAGTTTTTCAAACTTAGCCACTCTGTCTAGCAAGTCTTGAAATGTATTGATTATAGCCATGCATAGGAAGGGCTGCATCTTGTCATCAATGTTGCCCATTAACAACTGTACGACATGTTCTTCTTCGAGCTGCTGCTCACATTTCATGCTCAGGTTGCACCAGCGAGTAATTTATTTTGTAACTGATTCTTCCATTTTTCTCTTATCAAGAGCGAGGTTAGCGATCGTGGTCTTCTTAGTTGCACTAGTGAACCTCTTCACGAACATAGATTCTAACTCTGCAAAGGTTTTCACATAGTCATTTGGCAATTCAACGTACCATTCGAAAGCAGTTGCTGTCAAACTGCTGACGAATTGTCGGAAGAGTAGGGCGTCATTGCCTCCTGTGTTCCCGCAAGTGGCTTTAAACTATGCCAGGTGTTGCATGGGGTTGTTATTACCGTTGAAAGTATTGAACTTTGGGATTGAATATCCTTTCGGGTATGGTACTTGGTCGTATTCAGCAGTGTACGGACGACTTTTATCCACCAGCTTTTCTGCTTGGTCAACGGCTATAATAGCTCTGATCTTTTCTGTGATTATTCCTTCCAACTGTGCAGCGGTTACAGGTTCAGAAGTACTTGCAACATTTTGTGGGGTGGGCTGGCGAATGACGTTATGGACTTCACGACCACCTTCAGGAGCTCCCTGTACTCCTGAACCTTGTGGCACTTGGAAGTTTGGAGGATCGGCAGGAGGAATAGGTATGGTATCAACAGCGACAGTTCTCTGTATCATCTGCATCATTGCCCCCATCTGAACCATCATCCCAGTCAGCTTTTCATTCAACTGAGAGATTTCCCTGTCTTTGGCTCTCATTTGCGCCTCATTTGTCGTCGCATTTCAGCGAGTGTGACTTTTTCGGCGTCAGAAGTATTCTCATCTACTTCTTCAACCTCTTCTTCTCCTTGGGAATGTCCACTTCTGCCAGTGGCGGACCCATCTCTACGACGACGGCGGTATACTTGTGTAGGTGGCGGTTGCCAATGATCGTCATCTTTCTCATAATCGGCGCCATCATCGATGTTTATATGTGTCATCATATAGATAACTTCAATATCCAGAGTGTTATTTATTTCTTGCATTTCTTCTTCTAAATTTTCCTTCATATATTCTTCGATGTTTTCATCAATATTTTCTTCAATATTCTCTTCAATATTTTCTTCCCCTTTAAGGTATTCTCCTCCTATATTTTCTTCTTCTTCTATATTTTCTTCTAGTACCCGGATCTCCGAGCGGCGTCGCCACTGGATCTCTGGTTCTTGGTTAGGCAAGGAGACTTCTTCAACCAGCGGGCAGCGGTCAAAGTTGGTTTCTTCTTTTGGAGGGAATGGAGGGCGACGGGATCCTTTAGAAGATTCTCCAAATTTTCTACCGTCTGGAGGGGAGTCGTCATGGGTCTTCTTTGGAACCCATCTCTGACATTGTTTATTATTTGAGGCGGATCTCCGGGAAGCATCACCAGATGTCACGCCTAAATCAACTCTTCTTTCTTTTTCATTTCTCCGAGGCTTTGCCCTCCAGACTTATTTTTCTTTCCACCAGGACCTTTCAACGGCAGATCCCTGAACATATGGTTCAGGTGTCACGCTCCGATGTTCACCGCGCGGGATATACTTTCTTTCTCTTCTTTCTGCCGCAACAGATAGGTATTCTCTTGGCGGAGCTCTTCTGGTGTCGACCGCCAGTGGCTGATGGTAACTTTTCTTCTTCATCCCTTTCTCCTTCACAGTTTTCAGAACTCGGTATACTCGAGCTGAAAGAGCCTCTTGGAGGGATTTGAGCTTCAGGCCTTTGATCACAGAAGGACTTCTTTAGCTCACCAGTGGAGCTATTCCTCTTAACCCATCTCCAGTCAGTAAACTTGTTCCGGGTAGGAACATTGGCTTCAGGCTCTTGAGCTGACAGATTGGAGGGATGAACTGGGAGTTGTTGTTGCTGAGCTTGAGTTCAGCGTTCATCTTTCTTCTTTGTCTCATTGTAGGTCTCCCTCCAGATGAGGAGGCTTCAGTATTGTACTTCTCAGATGCAGATAATCCGGTTGACAGAGTAGTGGTATTTGCAACCACCACAGAAACTCTTCCACCATTCATAATTCTTATGGTGGCTGGGATTTTAGGCTGCGACAGCCTCTCGAACACAGAAATCCTCTTATGAGGATTTTCAGCAGTAGGTCGTGGCACTGCTAGATGCGCACGACAGGCAGGAGCTTCAGTAGTAGTGGGTCGTTGCGCCGGCAGATGCGTGCGACGAGTAGGAGCTCCGATAGCTCTTGCAATGACAGCAGGGAAATCAACGCTACCAAACTAGATGGTAGCTCCATTATTCCCAGTTTAAATAACAACATTGGCCAGCTGAATCCTGGCTCCTCGTTCCAGCTGGACGGTCATCGGGGTGTTCTGTAGATCCATCTGTATAAATGAAAGATAAGGGTTGGTTATCAGAATCTGATACATCACCTCGAACTTTCAAAAATGCAGAGACTTGCACATAACACAAAAATAAAAATATACAAAAATGATTAGCAAAAGCAAACCATAAAAATAATTTTAAAACTCTGCTGTATGCCAAATGAATTTGTTGAATGATCATTTTAGAAAATTTAGAGTTTTGAATCGTTAAACGATCATTTTGAAAGACTCAAAATTTTGAATATGAGTTGAAATAACTGCTACTATAACACTGAGATGACTAGCCAAAGATGGAAAGAGAAAACGTTCCCCAGCGGAGTCACCAGAAATCTGTGGGCTCCAAAAATTCAGCCTCAGCCTCCCCGCCACGCTTATGATTGT
This sequence comes from Dendrobium catenatum, assembly GCF_001605985.2. NCBI lineage: Eukaryota > Viridiplantae > Streptophyta > Magnoliopsida > Asparagales > Orchidaceae > Dendrobium > Dendrobium catenatum. The sequence continues at coordinate 5,281,184 of NW_021319205.1, read as the reverse complement.
TTTTTGCTTTTCTTCTTCGACGAGGGAGTTTTAATGGATATGTTCCAGGGTAAATTTTGGAAGGCAGATGGGTTTGTAGATAAGACACTACCTAGAGATTTTGCCCTCATTGTTTGAGGACTTTATGATCTGAGTTCCGGTTTCCTATAGGCGCAAGCCCCTATAGTTAATCACCCCTTTCGATCATGAGAGAGAACTTTCGATTAAGGCTAGTCGTCAATCAGATATGTAGAAATACGTGTTATCTGGCATATTGTAGCAGCAATAAGTTTTGATATGGGATTTGGGTTTGGATTTGAAAATTTGAGAAGGGCTTGATATTTAAAATTGGAAATTTTATCATCTTGCACTTAAAGCGGATGGTGGGGGAATGGATGATAGACCCGATCAAGATCCCATAGTTTCATCGCCCCGGGCCATCATGGTCCCTGGTTTACTTAGTCAGAGGAGGTAGTCGACCCAACCTCACAGAAGGATCCTTGTCGGCAGCGATGGGTTGCTTCGTTCAAGGGTACCTTGTAGACCTGGGGTGAATATTTGTCGAATGGGACAAATTTGAATCCACCTTAGCTAATATAGAGCTTTGTGCCCTATCGATCATATTCTATTGATTTATGTCTCAAGGATTTGATGTCAATAAGGACCATATTAGCTCTGGCCATAACCGGTATTTCGTGGTGCTATTTGGCGGCAAAATCACTTGGTTCAGAGAGCCCCGGGTCATAACCGTTTATCATGCGGTGCCATTTGGCGGTAAAACCGCCTATTAGAGGACACGTACCACGTCCTAATTGGCAGGAGATTGTTTGAGAATGGATCTTAGTGATATTTTCTACTAGTCATTTGGCTCTTTGTGAGCTGAAGTAAAATTTAATTTATCCACCTCACCAAACTGTTGTGAAGGGTGGATTGATTTTACTTTAAGTGTTGATGGATTTATTTCAATTTTAAATATTTTTGGATTTTGATGATTTTGGCATTTTGAGATTTTTTTTGGATTTTTGTGAAATTTTGGATAGCATTTGAAAATATTTAGAATGGACCCCTCCGGTTGAGATTTACATTCAACATGGCCATCATTGGGATGTTTGGGGTCATTTCCATTTGATTGAACATTCTTGACCCTATTAACTTACCAATAAGGAATCGGGTTTCATAGGCTTTGTGCCATTGTTTGTGAATTTTCTTTGTTAAAGGCCTTGAAGGCCTAATATGAATGTATAAGATAAATATTCCGGTTGATATCATGACCGCATATTTATCTTATGGCTCAAACCCTGTCTACTCCTATTTACCTGCTTAGGAGGATCGGGTTTCGTAGGCTTCGTGCCTTTGTTAGTGAATTCTTATTGTTATAGGCCTTGACGGCTAATATGAATGCAATAAAATAAATATACCAGCCGTCGCGACCGTATACTTGTTTGTTAGTTCGATCCCTGTCGACTTCTATTTACCCGTATAGAAGGATCGGGTTTTAACTTAAATTCACTTATCGACCCGCACAGCATCCCTAGACGTCACGTGTGTACCAATAACACGCTCGCCGGGGCCCATGAGAGTCGAGATTGTATTTTTTCTTTTAGTGTACCTATGTGTATACAATTTATAGTGCACGTGCAGGGGCATTTTTTCATATTTTGGTTGTGCAGATAATTGTTGTTTGAATGCACAACATTTCATTTGAGAGCCTATATACGCATTCTGTCCGCTAGTACGAGTGTTGCGGATCCGGTGGCAGTGTGCTGTAGATTGTAGACGCCTTCTGTCTGCTTGTATAAGTGTTGCAGATTCGGTGGCGTCGCGCTTGATGTTACGAGGCACCTCATATTGATATTGTCTCCTCTTTCTCAATCACCGGGGAGGTCTTTTTAGGCTTTGAAATTAATGATTTCTGCTTTGAAGAGAACTTCTTTCAAGCTCTTTAATGTCGTAGGCTTGTTACTTCCGGTGTTTGTGGACACCAAAACGTTATTCTTCTTAAGTATAAGACTAAGAAGAAACTTTGGAACATCAGGAAGTTTAGTTCTAATTTATTTAAACTTCCCTTTCGTTCTGCCAGGGGTGTCCTTCTCTATACATCGAGTTGCCCTTATACCCGAAATACCTGAAGATCTAAATCACCACTATCGTAGGTGATATCATCTGTACTTGAGCCCATAGTGGTTCATTGTACCTATGAAATATCCACTGTTGTTATCCACAAGTGACTTGTGTTTGTTTGCTTGGACCCATTGTATCCACCACGACCTCCTAGAAGTGTTCGTAGGAGAGTCATTTGTACCAGTATCATATCCACCTTTCACCAATCTCAGGTGGTTTGTTGATCGTATTTATTTGTAAGGACGGATCCTCCACTTTTGATCTCCAACATCGCCTTCTTCAATCAACAGGCATTTGTAGGGATTGTCGTAGGAGTTTCCAATGGTGCATATGGGAGGGATGCCCATGCATTTCATTATTGCAGGTACAATGCACCCGATCTAGTAGAGACTGTTGCATGGCTTGCAGGCTAGGGCAGATCGGAAGCTGGGCGTCGGCGCAGGGAGAAGGTAGGCACGGGATAGGGAAGAGAGGGCTTGGATCGGAGGATGGAGGGAGCTTGGCTTGGGGAGGATGAGGTAGGCAAAGCTCTCTCTCTCTCTCTCTCTCTCTCTCTCTCTCTCTCTCGACCGGAAAATCCAAGGGGGACGGGATTCTCGGTTGGCTGGATTTGGTCTGGTAGAGAAATCGGAGGAGGGATCGAGGTCAAGGGCTCGGGTTGGTGTTGATTTGCTTGGTTGGGGGCTACTCGTGTGATGGCTGGCGTCTGTAGGAGGAGCAAGGGTCGGGAACAGAGAAGATCGAAGAGCTCGGTTTGCTGGAGGAGATGAGTGAGAGGAAGCAGCCGCGAATGAGAGCCTTCGTGCTCATTTTAATGACGCGAGGATCGTGTGATGTCGTGCGTGAGATGACGTTGACATGCCAGCGACGTGCGAGTTGTGCTTAGATCGTGGCTTCGGCAGAGCAGGTGAGATTTGATTTTTGATTTCTTTTTTTTTTTGTTTTCTCGGTATAGAAGGTCAACACAAAACTAGTACTGTAAGCAGAATACTAGTACAGTAAGAAAAAGAAGCAGTGAAAACAAGTGCTGAAAGTAAAAAAACTATTATAAGTAAAACTACTACTGCAGGCAAGACTAAGGCTGAAAGAAACAAGTAAGCAAAGCTACTACTGTGAGTTAGAAGCTACTACTGTAAACAAAAAACTACTATGGGTGTCATGGTGGTGAAAAGCCCAAAACTAAGTATCTTTTGCTAAGTCTCCACTAAACTTAATCTCCCCTAACCCTTATTCAATTGGCAACCTCTAATAGAGGCCTTAAGGTCTGCTATTCGGGTCACATTTAATAGAAGAAGTAAGACCCATACATTTGGAAAAATCTCTAGGTAAAAGTAGCCTAAACCTAAATCCCAACTATGAGCTATTTCCAAGCAAAGCTGTAAGACCTGCATGCTAGTGGTACTTCTAAGTGAACAACCCTAAACCCAAACAATTTGGCTACTTCGAAGGGAAGCCGTAAGACCTGCTGCACAAGCTACTTTCAATGTAAGCAGTATGACCCTCTTTTCAAATATCAACCCACGGGTTACTTCCAAGGGAAATCGTAATACCCGCTATATGGGATACTTCCAAGGGAAGCCGTAAGGCCCGCTATACGAGCCACTTTTAATGAGAGCCGTAAGCCTTGATCCAAATCTAAACTACAGCTAACTCCTAAATGGGGGCCGTTAAGACCTAACCTAAATCTAAACTATAGGCAACTCCCAAGCGGAGCCATGAATTTAATTTGGAATTAAATTGCCTTTTCTTTTCTTGATTGTTTATTGAGATTCTATCAATTCAAACTTTTTTTGAATCCTGATGATGTTCAAATCATCTTATCTCACAGTTAAAAATAACCATTTTCCAAAGCATTTTATATCAAACCTGCTTGATATTTACAACCGTCAAACCACGCAGTAGATGTGTTAAGTATATTTTGATTTTAGAGGTTTTAAAATCTACTTTTCAACTAGGCTTCAATCCATTAAAAGTACAAATTGAATTAAGTAGGTTGATAGATATGTGGACATTTGGGTTAAGCTAAGAAGAAATTGATCTAGCTGGGAAATTCTAATCAAGATCTATCCGTTATTGTAAAATGTTTGAATAGCTTAATATTGATTGTAATGCAGATTTTGATTTTCATTTAGGAATTATGCATTTCATAACTAGATTATCAACATTAAGTATACATGCATGCATAGACATCCTAGAGATTGACTTTCAGTTTATGTTGATTAATTTTTACTTCAGCAGGTTTGACCTAGCTGGAGTAATGACCTAAGGATGGCGTGCATGTGCGATTTAGTTTTAAAGACATGAGGGAAGCATTTTAATTCCGTGCTTCCTGATAATTTGTCTGATTTTGAAGATTGGGGTGAAGTCATGAAATTTTCTTGCATATCTGTGCAGAGACATGCAGATACTTGAAATGTTAATCTAGGGGTTGATTATATTGCTTAGTAATTCTTCTAATAACATTATTTTCTTACTTTGGTCCAGAGTTTTTTTTTTCAATGCTCTCTGTTTGGATTTAATTTTGAAGATACTTATGTTACATAGTGCTCTTTCTAAGCGATCATCTAAATTTGGAGTAAAGATTGAACATATTGTACAACATTGAAACATGTGATGTTTGCAGGTTTAAAATTTAATAATTTATCTCAACAAAAATATGTGACTAATAGCTTTCACCAAACATCTACATAAAGATTTAAATTGCTAGGTGTTTTTGTCCTTTGAGAACATTTAGTCAATCTCACACTATTCACACTATAACCACTCTTATTTTAAATGCAATTTTTTAAAATGCTCTTATCCGCTAAGGTTTTAAATTGAAGATTACATAATGATCTTTTTGTAGTTGTGCCTAATTAATTGTGGAAATTATTTATAATATTTGTTTCAAACGGGTGGTCTAATTAGAATTTTGTGATTAAATGCAACATAAACCACGTTTGTGTTGGAAAAAAAAAAAACTATCAGATTATCTTGTTCGCATGTGTTTTATTGAGATGTCATGGTTTATATTAGATCACCTATTTGATGTTTTTTCTTGACTATTCATGAAATGAAATAATGAATAGGCTAAATAATTCCTAGGTAAATAAAAGGGATTCATGCAGAATAAAATTGTCATTGGATTATGTTTTTGTGACAGAGATGAGGATGCTCAGGTGGATGAGTGGCTTTACCCTTAGAGATAGGATACGAAATGAGCATATACATGAAAAGTTTGGAGTAGCTCCAGTAGAAGATAAGATAAGAGAGACTCTCCTTAGATGGTTTGGTCACATAAAACGGCAGCCTTCCGATGACCTGATTAGGAAAGTAGAGGTATTAGATTTGACTTATGTTAAGATAGGTAGAAGCAGACCTAAAAAAACTTGGTTAGAAAATATTAGAAATGATCTTTCTTTATTAGATTCAAACGAGAATTTGACTTTTAATAGGACAATGGAGAAAAAGGATTAATGTAGCCAACCCCACATAGTGGGATAAAGGCTTGATGTTGTTGTTGTTGTTGTAATGATGCGAGCATAATTGATGAATTGTTAAATCTCTTTTAATTTGGGACGATTGCAGCTTTTTATAATGATGGTTCTAAAATGTAAAACTATGATGCACCTTGGAAGTACAACAACAACAACAACAACAACAACAACAACAACAACAACAACAACAACAACAACAACAACAACATGTCTTTAATGATTTGAATATAAGCATTATTGACTCCTTTCTTATCAAGAACTCTCCATAGCACTTCTCTTGGAACTTTATCATATGCTTTTTCTAAATCAATAAATATCATATGTAGATCCTCCTTATTTCCTCTATATTTTTCCATCAAACCTCTGAATAAATGTATGGCTTCCATAGTCGACCTACCCGGCATAAATCCAAATTGAAAGATACAGTTGATCTACTATTCGAGAGATAGATTGGATATCCCACAAACCCTAGCCACCATTAAAAAACTCACACCAACAGAGGAAAATAAACTCAGCATGCATACCATCAAAATCCTAGACAAAATTTCTCCTTAAATAGCCCTAATACACAATTAAAACATTCCAAAAATATTAAAAACTCCCACAATTACAACCTTCCACAATAAAAACATTCCTAAAATATTAAAACTTTCCACAACTAAAGCTTTCCTAAATTAAAACCTTCCTAAATACCTCCCCTTAATTCCTTACATAATGAATAATAGCTCCTCCGGCTTGGCTGTGGGCCCCTGGCATATTAATTCTCCTCTCCCCCCAGAGACGCACCTTCTCCTCATGGTAAAGGATGAGAACTGTCTTTCGATAATTTGTTTCAACAACAAAATCTGCTTCTTGTCGAGAACCGCTTAGCACATGATCCAGTTCTCTATATTTTTCATTATATTTTCGTGCTTCACTCTAGAGAATATGTCATCTTTCAACAGTTTAACATATGCTAATGCCTTCACTTTTTATTAGATCTGGTCTTGTGATTCTATTTGACTTCCATGCTTTGACTTCTCTTGTTTCATCATCCACGTTGGTACCGGAAACAACTTCTCCTTGCTTTAGAAGTCCTTCAGAATCTGCCATTGCTTTTTGAAGCACCTTAACCTTCGTACGCAACTTTTTTAGCTCCAATATTCCAGTTGATGCTCTTAGACTTCTTGAGCTGTGATGCTTGCGTCATACTTGACTGAAATTTTTGGTCTGCTTTCTCTTACTTTTCTGAATGTGAAGTTTTATCAATGAAATGGTGTACCTCTAGAGACGCAATCTTATTTTCCAAAGAAGCAAAAAGGGGAACATAAACATTTAATTTTGCCTTTAGCCCCTTATTTCTTTTACGAGCATTTCAACACTTTCTTTTAAATCTTCTTTTTGTACATTTCTGCAAGCAAGTTCTTCAACTAGAAACTTCATTTGCACAATATCAGCTGTCCCAAGGCCCTTAAGTATCTGCATCAACTCAAAGAACTTCTCCTTAAATATCAATTCCATGAATGATGAAACATGAAGATCATGTACTAACTTTGCAGCTTTTGTTTTGTTGCATATGCATTCGTCAATTGATACGTAGACTTTAGATGCCATGTTTTTTTTTCTCGGTTTTGTGTGCTTCCACTCCATGCAATTTATAAAATTCCTTTTCCAACATTTGATCGGATTTTTGAAAGCACAAAATCTCATAATCTTTGCAGAAATTTTCTTCTTCTAATAATGAAAACAAGTTCTTCTCTTATCCATTTATAACCAAGTCCTATTGATCACATGCACACAACCATCAGGAGCTAGAGGCAATTCTGAGTTTTGGATGCCTTGAATCTTGCTTGAATTGGACAGCTCCTTGTATCTCTGCTCTAAAAAAGTTTCCCGCCAATCTCTATATCTATGTTGAGTTTTTCAAGGAATTTCTTGCTGGCTGGATTTTATTTTCAAAAAGTACTGTGGGTTCAGCACTTCTTATGATGCATGTTTTAGCTTCAAGAGCTCTCATGCACTCATTAATTGCTCTGATCTCCTGGCTTATATCATTTGTGATCCTATAAAGATTGTTCACATCACCAATTAACTACTTTATATGAGAAGATTTTTAGCAATGCAACTCCTGAAAATTAATGAGAGGAGCTCCTTAGCAATTGCTTCATTAAGGATATCATCATTTTCCTCTTCACATGCTTCATTTCGTTCACTTAAATCATACAATTTCTTTGGCAATGATTCATTTTCCTTGAGCAACTTCAAGATTTCACTTTGAGAATTTAAATATGCTTCTTGTAAATCTTATAATCTGCCACACATTCTATCCAATCCTACATTTAACATTTCGTCTCGCTGTTTGCCCGCATTAATATCCTTTTGTAACTGTTATTTATCTCCATTAGTTCGTAATTTTTTCTTTGGAGGTTAAAAATATCTTGATTTCTCAAAATAGTTTCTTGCTCAAGCACTTTATTTTGTGCTCTAAGCTCCACCAATGTTAGTGCAAGCTGCTCTAAAAGTGTGAAAGAAGATAGATTACTCAAGTTGAAAATGATAGGTTTCACCCTTCGTTACTTGAATAATAGCATGCAGCTCTGCAATTTTGTTTGAAATAATGTGCAAAATATTATCTTAACAATCAATTGAAATCTCACAATCCTTGGCATCATATGACTCACAAACCTTTTTAGTGTCGTTTGTTTTCATCATCATATGAATCCCTTCCAAAAGTTTCACATTATAGTCTGACAGTGTAATTGCTTGAATATCACCATGTACTTTTCACAATCTTTAGAGAGAAATAGTTTATTTTCTTAGTCAATTCATAATTGCTACAAGATGAAACTATTAATCTTAATGTTTACTAATTTATAATGATCCTCCTCAAGCTCCTGTTTTCTAACTTGGATTTGTTTCAGTATTTTAATTTGACTACTCTAAATAATCAACTTGTCTACTGAAGAAACTGATATCATTTACATCCTCTAGTTTTTCTTGTCGGAATGGACAATGTAGTTCTTCCACATCCTTCTCATCTATAATTTCATCATTACCTTATAAGACCACACACTGATTATCTATACTTTGAAGATGCAGCGCAGCTCTTTCCAACTGAATTTCATTCTTTGAGTTTTTTAGCTTAATCAATTTGATATCAATTTTATTCTTTGAGAACTCTGTATTAATTACATCCTGAATATTTTCATTTCCAGAAACACCCGTACTAGTAGAAACCAAAGGTGCTTCCACTAGTTTTTTTTTTATTATTCTTAAACGTTGACTTGGTTTCAGTGTATTTCCCATCTTCGTTTTTGGATTCTGAAAAACACAGGTTATTGGGATATGGATTTCTCGGTAGAATCACTTTGCTTGCACAAGTACTCTTAGGTTTTGATCAACACCATCAGCTTGGCTTTGCAAGTTTATTTCTTCGCCCTCTTCATTCATATCTTTCTTCTTGTCGATAAGTTTATCCTCGGAAGAAACTTGTGTATCACTTATTGAACTCCCACTCTTATTCTACTTAATCCTCCACATCTTCAACTTTCTCACCCTAGGATCGTCACCGCCCCAATAGCTTCTTCCTCCTCTAGTGTAGCGGTTGTTGTGATCCCTCCATGTTTTCCTTGTGTATGGAGGGTTGAAATCTCTCCTTTCTTTCACCCTCCTTGCATGATCCGATCTCAACGACTCAACTCGATCCCATCCATATCCGGTCGCCCACTCTTGCCCAAAATGCCTCCCATAGTGATTGGCTACCCCACCACCTCCACCAGAAAATTCTCTTCTTGTTGTCCCCCCATCCGGAAATCTTTATCAGAGCCCTAGAAGGTGGCTCTTGATTTTAGAAACTCTTCTTATCGAACTCCTCCCTTCTAATCACTTTTACCTTAGATTCGGCTAAGGGAATTCCGATCACATCTTGGTTAGGGTTTGCAATTGAAACTGCCAGTGGAGTTTTGGATTACATCTCCATAAGCTTCCTCATCATCTCCTCCAACTCTTCAAGTCTTCTTTCCATCCAATTCTCCATGGATAAAAACCCTCCTTTGATGGTTGAGAACTTCTTCACTTTGCCTTTCAACACATCCACCTTCTTTCATGCCATCCCTCCAAAACCTTGCTCTGATATCATTTTGATGCGTCTTGGAAGCAAAAACAACAAAGTAGAGAAGAAATTCAGGAACACAAATATAGGTACTGATTTTTTATTACTACTTCAACTAATAACGAAAGATACAATTGATATACACTATTCGAGAGGTATATCCGCTCTCCCACAAACACTAGCAACTGCTAGAAAACTCATACCAACAAGAGGAAAATAAACTCATTATAAATATCATCAAAACCCTAGACAAAACTTCTTAAATAGCCCTAACACACCGTTAAAACCTTCCAAATTATTAAAACCTTCTTAAAATATTACAATCTAGCCCAGAACCCGCCGTTTGCTACAGTGTCGTAGTATGCAACGGCGACGAATTATCGCATCCATCCCATCTCCCGCGTGTGAAAATGCCTCCATGTTCGTGTCGTTAAAACGGCAACGATACTTCTCTTCTTCGCTTCTTTCTCACACAGCCGAAACCCCTTGTCCGAGCCCTCTACCTAGTAGAAGCCTCCTTTTTCTTTGCCTTCTTTTAGATCCACACATCGACCTCCACTCAAACTCCGCTGACTCCACCTTGCATTACTCAACCTCGACTCCGATCCAAACCAATCGCCAGATCTCCTCTTACCTGTAGCCGCAAGCCTTCCGGTCTTCCCAAGCTGCACACACCTTCCCGACCTCAATCCACTGCCTTCTTCTTCTTCCTCAAACTACAATTGCCAACCATCCCTCATTCCATATAATCTCCTCTTCCCTAGTCACACCTCATGCGAGGTTCATTCAAGAAGAGCTCCATATGACCTCTGATCCATACCCTCACGAGACGATCTCCTGCTCTACCTAGCCGACCCCTTCTCTCCCCCACGACTCTATCTATAAAGCCCATATTCACTAATCCAAACCCCATTCAAATCAACCCACTATAAGCCCAAGGCCGCATACCTCATCAAGCCTTGCATCACTATGATCTCCTCATCCCTAATCGCAGCGCATCGAAAAATTGCCTCTACATTTTTTTCTTTAGCGTGCTGGGAAGGGAACCCAGTGCGACACCTACTGCGAGGCGGTGACGAATATAAGTACATGTAGGTGCCTTAGTGCCTACGAGGAAAGATCTGTGCATTTCAAACAAGTACCAAAAAATCCATATGCGTTTATTTGGCGTGGTGGGATTGAAGATTTATGGTCGCGATGTCATCTGACACCTACCGTACATGCTTTTATCCAGCGTGGGGGGAGGTCTAGACTCCTGAAATTTTCTCTAAATACAGGGAAGATGCAGGGAGGCTGCCGAATTTTCTGGTGAACATGGGACCTTATTTGAATTTAAATAAATACTGTAGATGACCTAAATCAAATCAAATAATGATGATTTGAACTTGCCAAATGAATAAAATTTGAACAATTAACAGAGACTTACAAATTTTAACAGAGAAAACTGACAAAAAGACTTGAATAAAGAACATAGGGGACTTGAACTTGAATGACATGATGGCGATTTGAATTTGAACTCGAACAATTTTATCAAGGGACTGGACTTTAAATCAATAATGAACATACGATCAAGTTAAAAATACAAACATTAAGTGATTAGCTCGCTCATTCAAATGAATGCAAATAAATAAGTAGAGAACTTATGCAAAGAACGATATGTGCACAGGAACACAATGCTTGGGTAAATACAACAGTGCACTTTTATGAAGAAGGAAACTTGTGATGAGCGAAGAAGCTCACACACAGTTAATGTTACTCAGGTGTAAACAAATATACTAGACTCCTGCAAGTGACAACGATCGATGACATGAAGTTTCCCATAAAAATCAAAAGTCTTCATGCTGTTTAAAATGTAAATGCCAATTAGCAATAGAAAGGGTGTCATGAGTCATGCCGTAAATCATGAGGCAATGTGATGAATAATCAACTATGATGCACGGACACGGCGACACGGACACGACTCGACACGGACACGGGACACGTTTTTTTGAAAATATAAGACACGGGTACGACGCGGAAACGGCAATACATTTTTTTATATAGTGTATATATATTAATGTAATATCATATTAAAAATGACAAACAATAATAAATGAATGACATGATAACTTGTCTAGTTTATAATATAAAATATTTAATACAAAATATCTAGTACAACCACAAAAATATAAGCAAATAATCATTTACTACAACATCAAGTATTCAAGCTTTAATTATTATGATTAGCTTTAGAGGTTTGTTTTTGGCCTTCAATATCATCATCATTGAATATCACTACTTTCAACTCTGGTTCAACAAGAGAAAGATTTGTAATTGTGCAAAAAGAGAGGAGATGAAAATACCTTCACTGCCAAAGAGAAATGAAAATGAAAATATTCGATGAATGGGTATTAAATGTAGTCGTTGATTTGATGTTGTGGATATGAAATAAGAAATTTAGTTTAAATCTTGCAAAATATAAGAAATTATATGTTTTAAAAAATTATAAAATATTTAAAATACGCGTGTCCGACACGAGTGTCCAATTTATTTTTAATATTTTTTTAATCGGACACGTTTTCGGCGTGTCCGACACGTGTCGGAGGAGTGTCGGACGAGTGTCGTGTCGGACACGGTGTCGGACACTGCACGCCTCTTTGAGGAGAAGTGTCGGTGCATCATAGATAATCAATGACAAGCTAGCTTATAGATAAGTGCAATAGGTGCCTATAAGTCAAAATATAGACGAGCATGCTAACTTGCCTACGAATGATAAAGCATCCTACATGATATGCTTGAGGACAAAGTGTGGGAAGCGTACAACAAATGTAGTGGTATTCCTACAGTTAGTGCTTAGCAATATGCAATCATACACATTGGTCTCGTATGAATGCAAAAGTTAATATGCAAAATGAATGAATATAGAATTTGTAACGTGTACAATAGTCCGCCTACGAGTTACTACAAGGAGCATGCAATGAATGTGACCATTCTCCGACGAGCATGTATATAAGAACTTGCAATGGGCAAACTTTCAAACATGAAATGTGCAAGAACGAACACTGAAAATTGATGCACAAGCAAATGCAACAATTCACTGATCAATGTGATAACAAAGTTAGATGGCAAACACAATCATTCATAAATCAATATGTATGAAGGAACTGGTGATGGGTATAACTCACTCGTCGATTTATTGCAATGATGACCAGTTCCCTATGTATACATATATGCATACAACATGTCATTTGTAAAAAAGATCAAGTGGCTCATGAGCAACGTGAAGGAAGAATTTTCGATGAGTATGCTAATCTACCAAAGAGATGTTAAGCTTTAAATAGGATGTGGCCCTCCTAAAGTCAATGCAAGTTGATGTGTAGGCAAGCATATCGATCCCTTGCAAAGCAACTATGAGAGACTTGTCGATCCTTTGTTAATAACAACAAGATGCATACAAGTGAATACAATGTGCTTATCAACCTATAAATGAACTTAAGGGCCTTATATGAACATGAAGACAATATGCAAGTAAATGCAATCGAATGGATGTCAGCAATCAAATAAGATTCATGATGAATGAACTCTCAACGCATGCAAGTGATGAACGATGAAAAAAAAAAAGGCTCAAAGTGTTCAGCCGAGTCAACCTGTGAATGAGAGCAAGTGACATCTATATCAATCATGTAATCAACTACAACCAGAAGAGTTTGACATGTAACTTACTTGATGGAAAGAAAGTATCAACAATCCAATAGATCAACAAAATGAATAAACATGGAGAAGTGCAATAGTGTCTTGATCATCAGCAATAATTCAACATACAGAAAATGCATCAACAAAGGATATTATTGCAATCAAACATGCAAGAATCTATAGTAGATAAAGAACCCCAAGGGCAAACTGCTTGTAAGTAAAGATCAGAATGAAAAATATGAGGATAAGCTCACAAGCGATAGCACAAGATCTATAATCATTTTCCCTCTTCAAACAATGAAATATGACATGCAATGAACATGACGGTTTGATGCATTCCATGAGTTCGGAGTGAATGAGGTCTATGCACAATCAATGTTATTGAATTCTAATCAAGTATGCTAATTTAACTACAAATAATAATACTTTATGTAGCAAGCTTATAAGCATGTGGTAGTTTCCTACAAATGCTAAGGATCAATGTGCAATAAATGCATCAATTCACTTGTATGCAATGTAGCCTCTCGCACACACATAGTGCAATATGTGGCAAGTGCTAACACCTATTGATAACAACAAAAGATATTTGCACATATAATGAATCGCACATGAGGGGTACACTCACGAGTAAGGCATAGGGATCTAACAACTTCTTACATAAAGCATATTGAACACATCAGCCTACTTATAAGCAATGACGGTGGTTAAAATGTGAAAGCAATGATTCATCTACAACTGACACTAGATGTCTTGTAGATACAAATGACAGCATAGAATGTTGTAATAAGTCAACAACCATCTAGGGGAGGTATATACATAGATCCCTTGTAAGCAAAAGATGATCGATCAACAACCATCTGGGCAATGAATGCAAATGTTTGTGGGGTTGTAGGAGATTCACTATATATGCAAAATGCCATATACGAACAAAATACCAAATGACTACAACAAATGTAAATGCCTACGAGCTACCACAAAAGACCCGTCAAATATTCCAAAAATGCTCCCACACATGCACTACAACGTGTATACACACGAATGGGAAAGTGCATTTCCAAGAATATATACTTGCATGGGCCCCGATGAGTGTGTTACAGGTACACGTGACGTCTAGGGATGCTGTGCGGGTCAAATAATAAATCCAAGTTCGAACCTGATCCTTCTATGCGGGTAGATAGGAGTTGACATGACTCAAACCATCAAACAAATATACGGTCGTGGTATCGGTCGAGATATTTGTTTTATACGTTAATGGCCTTCAATGTCGATAACAAGAGAAATCCACTAATAAAAGCATGCAGCCAACGACGAACCCATTCCTCTATCGGCAAGTAGACAAAGTTGACAAGATTCAATCAACAAATGAAAATGCCCTAATCACCCCAATGATAGTCGTGTTGACAGAAAATTTCAACCGAAATTGTTAATTCACAATCATTCAAAATTCCACCCAAATACCTAAAAAATTCAAAAAACTCTTAAAAATATCAAATCTAAATGTTGAAAATATAAATAATCTAACAAATGCTTAAAGCAAAACTCATTCATCATCCGTTATAATTTACTAAGGTTGATAAATTTGAAAATACATTTCAACTCACAAAGAGCTAGTGTTTGATCGAGAATATCACTAGGATTCATTCTCAAATCATCTCTTACCAGTAAGAATATGGCATGTGTCTTTTAACCAGTGGTTTTGCCGCCAAATGGCACCGCAGGTCAACGGTTATGACCGGGGCTCTCTGAACGGGGTGCTTTTGCCACAAAATGACACAACTAAATTACGATCATTGCCAGAACCCGGATGCTACCCAACGGCACTAAATTATTGAGATATGAATCAATATGATATAATCAATAAGGCACAAAACCCTCTGCTAGCTAAGGTGGAGTCAAATTTATCCCCTTAGACAAACATACACTCCAAGTCTATAAGGTACCCTTGGATAAAGCAACCCATGGCTGCCAACAAGGATCCTTTTGTCAGGTTGGGTCGACTACCTTCTTTAACTAAGTAGACCATGGACCAGGATGACCCAGGATGATGGAACCATGGGATCTTGATCGGATCCATCATCCATTCCCCTACCATCCGCTTTAAGTACAAGATGGTGAAATGTTCAATTTTAAATATTAAACTTTCAGCAATTTTTTCTCATGCTGCTACTATATGCCAGATATCACGCATTTCTACGTATTTGATTGATGACTAGCCTTAATCGAAAGTTCTCTCTCGTTATCGAGAGGGATGATTAACTATAGGGGCTTGTGCATATAGGAAACTAGAACTCATCATAAAGTCCCCTCAAAATGAGGGTGAAATCTTTGGGTAGTATATTATCTACAATCCTAATCTATTTCCCCAAAATTTTTTCCAGAACTTAATCCGATAAAACTCCCTCGAAAGTAGAGGGGAGGTCATGGTGCAAATTTTTGGATCCCACAGGTTAAGGTTTGGAAATCAAAGTAATAAGAGAGCTATCCCAAATGAAGCCTAAGGCTAGGATGGTTGGATGAGAAAACAAAAAGCACAATGATAAATCAAGTGGATCAGAAACTGAATGGATGGAAGAGATGAATCTAGAATAGAAAGAGGGAAGAAGTTGACACAAGGATTGTTTCACAATAGGGCTTATGCAGGATTTGAGTAGGATTTATGCTAAATCCTGCCAAACAAGTTTTAAGCAGCTGATAGATCTCACGGTGGAATAAATCCTCTGTCCCCTCTTTTTTCATAAATCTTGGATTTCCTAATTGCTGGAGTTTGACGGATTTATGAGATTTGGCTGAAGAAGTGCACGAAAGGGAGAATGATAGTTACTTTTGCAGCGAGCAAGCTCTCGTCACTATGCTTGATCCAACAGGAAAAACTACCAAATTTCGCAACTTCCGATTCGACAGGAAGGAACGCCGTTGAAGGAGCAAAAAAGATTTTAGCAACTTGTTTAAAACCCTGGCTCACTCGAAGTTCATAGTTTAACAACAATGAATAATGCAGAATAGAAGAAAGGTGCAAATCGTTAGGAATTATTTTTAAGTAATTAATTAATATACATTAAAAAATAAAAAGGTAATTAATGATATAAATAATAATTAAATAAAAATTAAATAATTAATATTCTAAATAATAATTAGATAGCTATTCATAATATAATAGTAGTTATATAATTAGTAAAGTTATTAATATTTATAATAAAAATTAGATTATTAAGCTAATTAATATCTCTATGTTATAATTAATCTTCTAAATAATAATTATATTATTAAATTATTTAATAGTTAAACTAGTTTCTGATTATATTATTTATAGTTGTAATTTATTAACGGTAATTTAAATTAAAATGAATAGGCAACTTGTATTATATATGTAAATTGAATTTAAGCTTTTAATAAACTAACTGTCTTAAATCCAAAATTACATTGCCAAGTGGTTCCATAGGATTTATTACTCGTCTTGCCAAACAATTTTCAGGATTTAACTTTAGTAGGATTTAGTAAATCTGGATTACTAAATCTTACTAAAGTTAAATGATTAAATCCTACTTGTTGCTAAACAGCCCCTTAGAGTCTATGAGACGTTTGTGTGATTGGATGTTTGTGGCTGTGTTTTAATTTTACAGGAGCGCCTATAAGGAGTTAGGATTTTTGAATATACGTTGTATAACCTGCCTATTGTTTGATGTATGCCACCAATGATTTATTTTGATTATGGTGCCTTTCATTGTAAATACCAATTTTAAACTCCTTGTATGATAGTCCCGCTCATCTAATTTGTATGAGGGCAATGAATTGTCTCAAACTAATTGATTCAGCTGGATTGTTTCTATATAAATCAAATTGGTTTGCAACAACTGTTAAAAACTTAAGCGAGTCATCCTGGAGCTGTTAAAAATTCCTTAACAAATTTTGCTCACAGGTTACAACATGAGCTTGAAGTCTCTACAAAACAGTCTATATTTGTTGGTTCAAGCATCAGTGATACAATTCGTACATGCATTGTACTGGGGAACCATAGAGCTGCTCTGAGAGTGAGAACAGAATTCAAGGTGACAGGCATCTAGTTGCTTGAAATTTGAAACATCAATATGCCATTTTTCTTTGTCATACCAAATCTGGAAGAAATCTTTTTTGCAGGTTTCTGACAAGAGGTGGTACTGGCTCAAAGCCTTTGCACTGGCTACAGTGAGGGACTGGGATTCTCTTGAAAAATTTTCCAAAGAGAAGAGGCCACCGGGTGGTATATATTTCTCTCATTTTCATATGGCTCCATAAGTCATTTGGCCATCAATCATTTAATCACTTGAAATGTATGCTGTTTGTTATACAATATTAGTGCTTTTACAACAAGTGTAATGTGCCAATCTATTTAGTAGTTCATTTAGATGGTTTTTCTTATGCATGTGTGTAGTGTATACTCGTTCTGCCTACGCATTATCAACGAATTAATTTAGATTCAACATCTTTAATGGTCCTGTGAGCGTTGATTTATGCCTATGACTAGAAGATAGGCACATCTCGAAGAACAACATAACCCTGAGCCATTAGTGAACATATAGAACCTGACCTTTACCACTTGTTGTAACCTTGGGCAGATGAAAAAAGACTCACCTAAATGATTCAAGATGTTCTAGGAGGATTTTAGAGGAATGCTCCAAGAGAAATTGAACTCAATGGTTTCTTTGACTCGATAGTTCTACATAGAAGGTTGAAGACTAGGGTGCTTACCACTATATCCAATATTGACCCTACTAGTTGTCACACAAGTGACGAATAGTACTATCCTCCTTGACAGTATAAAGAAGAGAACTTGAGCAGACCAACACACTACCCAGAGAGATAGCTGAAGTAAGGCCACTTTCAAAGTTCAAGAAGCCCAACTTGGAATCCTACTGGAGGAGAATCAACTCCGTTGAGCACATCATGTATTTTGAGTTTGCGACATCTTTGCTTGACATTGATGGCGCCTTAAAATGTCGATTATTCCTCACCACCTTCAAGGTATGTACCTTTGGTGGTTTAGTCATTTTCCATTAAGCGCCATCACCTCATTTGTATAATTCAAGAGAATATTTGTTACTCAGTTTGAAAGTGTCTTGAAGCCCTCAAAAAACTTGCAAGCTTTCTTAATAATGGGCCCGAAGCCAGGCAAGCCACTACAAAGCTTTGTTTTCCAGCTCCAAAAAGATATGTTGGAATTGAAATACTTCAAATATGTAGCCGTGCATGCTACCTTGAATTATGAGAAGGCTCCTTTTGTTATGCTTTCATAATTAGTAACCTTGGATATTGAATGAATTACTCAAGCTCACCAGCATCCCTGTGAACATAGAGCACAATTGTGTGGGCTCCGAAAAATTCCATTTTGGATTGTGTGATCCCGGCCTCTCCACGTCATTCGTCTATTTTTCTTTTAAGCGTTTGTATGACGACGACAACAGAGAGTTTTAACTAGATTAGATTCCGGGGGAATTTTCAGAAGGCAGATTGGGTTTTAGATAAGACACTACCTAGAGATTTCGCCCTCATTTGGTGAGGACTTTTTTATCTGAGTTCTGGTTTCCTATAGGCGCAAGCCCCTATAGTTAATTACCCCTCCTGATAACAGAAGAGAACTTTCGATTAAGGCTAGTCATTAAAAGGGTCGAATAGGTTATAAACCTATCATATAATAGCAATAATTCTAGGGTTTAAATCTTGAATTTGGATAATTTGAAATCTAAAGTTTATCACCACAAACTTAAAACTGGTGGTGGGGGAATGAAGACGAGCCCGATCAAGATCCCATGGTTCCGTCGTCCCGGGCTGTCATGATCCCTGGTCTACTTAGTCAGAGGAGGTAGTCGATCCAACCTGATAGAAGGCACCTTGTCGGCAACCATGTGTTGCTTCGTCCAAGAATACCTTGTGGACCTGGGTTGGTGTTTGTCTAAGGGGATATATCTGAATCCACCTTAGCTGACAGA
>NW_021319205.1:5243962-5259916 GCF_001605985.2 Dendrobium catenatum | reverse complement strand
GGCTCGGGTCAGAAGGCGTCGGTGCTTGAGGCGGCCGGCGGGGTCGACGGAGGAAGTCTGGCCGGCAGTGTTGGAGCAGGAGGCTTGGATGCCGGCGTGGGATGAGGAGCAGAGGTGGTTTGCTTGAAGTCGGAGATGGAGGAACTGCCGACGTTCGAAGTCGAGGCGTGCAAGAGGGCTTGACGGGGACTTTGACGGGAGCAGAGATAAGTTTCCGAAATTTTTCTTTCTACTTTGCTTGCGGTTCTGAGAGCGTGAGCGTGAATGAGGGAGAGTTTCCTATTTTGAGTCGTGAGGAACAACGGTTCTGCCGAGAGGAGTGTGATCGTGGGCAGTTATGTGCGGTTGGGTTCGATTATGGGCGGTTGTGGGATCGATCGTGGCTGAGGTGGACTTGGTTGGGTTCACTGTTTGCAGGTCAACAAATTGCATGGTAGAAGCACCCTCGATCGCTCGACTCAAAGAGGTTGCCATTAGGTATCGCGAGTGAGCTAGGAGGTTCCCAAGGAGCTAAAGAGTTGATAGGAGGCCATACCTATTTTAGATTCGGCACCATCCTAGATCGCTGAGGACGCACCTGTAGATTAGGCTTATTAGAGTTACAGGGCCACACACTCCACAATTATAGGAAGAGTCACTAGTCACTCACTTGTAGTCTCCAAAAATTCACGCCCGGCCTCTTCGCAACCCCTTTCTTTTTTGGGTTATCAAGGAGAGTTTTAATGTTCAAGTTCTAGGTTAATTTTTCAGAAGGCAAATTGGGTTTTAGATAAGACACTACCTAGAGATTTTGCCCTCATTGTGTTATAACTTTATTATTTGAGTTCTAATTTCCTATAGGTGAAGCCCCTATAGTTAATTACCCCTCCCAATAATGGGAGAGACCTTTCGATTAAGGCTAGTCGTTGAATAGATGCATAATATCCAACGTATAGTAGCAACAAATTTAAATATTGAAGATTAAAATTTTGTCACCGCATACTTAAAGCAGATGGTGGGAGAATAATGATGAGCCTGATCAAGATCCCATGGTTTTATCATCCCGGGCCATCATGGTTTTTGAGTTGACCACTTCAGTTGTGATCATTTCATTGATTAAACCTTATTGTATGGATAATAATTTTTGTTGGAATGCCAAAATGGTATATTATATTCTTCTATAAGAACTGTTTGGCATTTGTTTCAGTGATCTTTGCTATAGGTTTGGCCTCACCCATTAGGTGAAAAAGTCCATAACCAAGATGATGAACTTTCATTGCCTGGTGGCTATAGGGAAGGGTCCTATTATGTCAATCCCCATTGGGCAAAAGCCAAAGACTCTATAATACTGAGATCTCCACGACAAGTAAATGGGTGAGGTATGCATGTAACTGGCAACTGTTGCACTTTCGTACAAACACTAGTACATCTTGCTACATCGTGGGGTAATAAAACCCTGTCTCATGATCTTATTAGCTAATGCCCTTCCACCCAAATGCTCTCCACAAATGTCTGAATGTACTTTTTAGAGTACATAATTTGCTTCTGAAGGGGGAATACACTTAAGGTATGGCCCTGTGAAGGCTCGTTTGTATAACTCTCCACTAATAACAAAGAAGTTCATCTCCTGCCTACAAAGTCGCATTGTCGTCATCAGGTCTTCAGGAAGAACATTATCTTGTAAGAAAGTTAGAATGCAATCGATCCAAGAAGCTTCTCTTGACTCATCGATTGATTTTATAACTCATGGGCCCTGAACACTTGGAAAGTGGATCTCCTTGACACACTTTTTTTTTTTAAATGTTGTCGATTCTAGAAGTTGCCAGTTTGAAGAGAGTGTCAACTCATGTGTTTTACTCTCAGAGTACATGGATGATTTGATGCTTCGTTATTTTGGCCAAAAAAGATTTAACTATTTGGTAGTATTGTGCCAACAACAAATTATGAGTATTAAATTCTCCCTCCACCTTAGAGGCGACTAACTGGAAATTAGTGTGAACCACCATGTCATGCACTTCACAATCGATTGCTAATCTTAATCTGATGATAAGTGTCTCATATTCGATAATATTATTTATTGTCGGGAACTTCAATCTAAGTCCATATTCAAGTGTAGTTTGTTATGGAGAGATTAATAAGATTATAGCACCGGCGACGAAACTCCTAGAAACTCCATCGATATATAAGGTACAAGACGAGGAAGAAGGAGATGTATCCAATGGTTCGTTAGAGGCATAGTTAGTACATTTGACTATAAATTTGGCAATCACTTGTGACTTGATGTCGGGTCTAGACAGAAAATGGATGTCAAACTCCCTAAGCTACACTGACCATTTGATAAATCTTCCAGATGCCTCAGGTTTTTGGAGAATTCTTCTTAATGGTAGGTTTATATAGACACTGATCGTATGTGCTTAGAAATAAGGACGTAACTTTCTGGCTGAGAAGACTAACCCCAAGGTTATCTTATTTGCTAATGGGTAATATATTTATGTTTCAGAAAGTACCTTGCTAATATAATAGAAAGGGTATTGAATAATATCGTCTATCCAGATCAAGACCAAGCTTATATCCTAGGAGGAGATGGCCATATACATGCATAATATTTCCCCTTGAATTGGCTTTGAGAGTAGTGGAGGTGAGGCTAGATAATTTCAGAGCTACTTGAAAGCCACCTGGCATTCGTCAGCCTACTGAAATCCTGAGTTACGAGCACCTCTGAGGATCTTAAAGAAGGGTAGATATTATCTATTGAGCAAGTCAGGAAATGAGAGAGTGCCTTAATCCTTCCATTTAATCTTTGAACTTCCTTAATATATCTCAGGGGTATCATGTCCCTTAGGACCTTGATCTTCTCAAGATTGGTCTCAATTCCTTGATGGGTAACCATGAACTCCAAAAATTTTCTTGAGGCAACTCCAAATGTACATTTGGAGGGGTTGAGATACATGTTATAAGATCGAAGGAGATAGAAGCATTATTCCAAGTCAGATATATACTGAGATTTCTCGAGGATTTTAACTAGCATATCATATACATACACTTTCATAGTGTGTTTAATAAGGTTCTTAAAAACATTATTCATTAGGCATTGGTATGCTGTTGTAGCATTCTTGAGCTCAAATGGTATTATTAGATAGCAATGCAACCCCTTATCTATTTGAAAAGTTGTTTCCTCCTCATCAGCAGGATCCATCTGTATTTGATTGTATCTAAAGTAGGCATCCATGAAGCTCAACACCTGACGTTCGGAGGTGGCATCGACCAACTAGTCAGTACGAGGAAGTAGAAAATTATCCTTGGGGTAAGCTTTATTGAGATCCGTATAGTCTATGCACATTCTCCAGGCTCCACTTACCTTTCGAACCATGATGATGTTTGACAACTAGGTGGCGTAGTGCACTTCTATTATAAATCCAGCTTTTAAAAGCTTATCAACGTCCTGCTCAATTGCTAGTTGATGATCTGGTACAAAGTTTTGCTTCTTTTGGATTACCAGCTTGTATGCCGGGTTGACCTTGAGGGAGTGCATAATCTTTTTAGGGTTGATTCTGGGCATATCAGTGGACTCCATGTAAATACAACTTGATTTATACGTAGAAAATCTACATATATTTTCTTCTCCTCATTTGAGAGGAGTGATCGGATATGTATCGTTCTTGAAGGGTACGCATTTGATAGAGTGATACAAGTGAAGTATTCTACCGAGGAAGCCCTTTGAGGAATATCTTCTCTTCAAAGAACAAAATCTTTGATGTAGGATTTTGATTTTTCATGGGTATTTTTTAGTTGACCACTTCAGTTGTGATTTGTCTTTTTTGTTAGCATAACCATTATCGGAGTGACTTTAAAGTCAATTTAGGTGCTTGTGTTCTATAGGATTTTGGGAGGCATTTTAAATATTTGGAGTCCCCTCTGGTTGAGATTTTCTATCAACACAGCTAGCATCAAAGATTGTTGAATATGATCATTTCATTGATTAAACCTTATCAACTCCTTTGCTTGCAAACAAAGGATCGGGTCAAGCTCCTAATTTTAGGAGTTGTCGTATACATATCAGAACCAAGAATGTATTTTCTTAATAAAATGCCTTAAAGGCTTAATATGAACCTATAAAATTCACATATTCTAATTGATTTAACAAGCGACGATCCCGAGAGTTTATGATTTTAGTGGTGAACTTTTCTTATAATAGACCTTGAAAGCCTAAATGAACGTATAAAACAAAATACTATGGACCGCGCTATGACCGTGTATTTGTTTGGTGGTTTAAGTCGTGTCAACTTCGATCCATTCAGAGAGGAGGATCGGAATTTAATGTAAGTTCACTTTTGATCCTCACAGCATTATGAGGAAATAATTTAGAAGTGTAACGTATTTGTCGAAGCATATGAGGGTATCTTAAATTTCATTTTAAATGATATGCGTGAGTATGTCATCGTGCTAATGCAATATATTTTATTATGAAGCGTTTAGTCATATATACAAAATATACTTACATTTGTATAATACACTCATGCAATTCACTCACACATTTTACTCAATGTGTTGTGTGGTGCGCCTACACGAATCGCAATGCACTTGCATAGTGACATGATCATTGATGTATACATAAAGTGACCTGCATAATCAACGGTATGTGTGTATGTTATGTAGCGCTCTCATATGATTGGTAGTATATATGTGCATGTCACTTAATGTATATGTATGATTCATCTGTATGTCTTTGGTACACGCGCATTATACAATAGGGGCTCGTAGGTGACACCCTTAAATAATTTTAATGTGTCACGCGCACTTTAATGAAGGGTCGTACAACCCATGACATGTAACAACACATTATTTTGTTTCTTTTCGAAGACAAATGTTCAAGGGATGTATGACATCTTCATGGGGCGCTTACAAATCTCCTGACTTTAACATGTGGTGTACACCCGTGACTTGCAATGTAATTGATGTTTTCCATTGTATTATGAAGCGTTTAGTCAGAATAATTACCGGGGATATATGGGGATTCATACATGTTAACCATTAATGTAAATACATTTCCATAGGAAATATAGATGATTTTTACTTTTATCACTCCCCCTTTTTAGGATAATTATTGCTCGAATTCAGGTGTATTTATGCTCGCATTTTACTCTCTCTTGAATACTCAAGGAATCCAAAGCTAGAGCCTTAAAATCACATCTTGACACATTATTGCACATGAATATTCCTACATTATATCTTTATATTATTTCAATACAAAGCTTCATTGCTCCTTCACTGTTGGATTCTCTTTGTTGGTGGACCCCTACACATGGCTACTTTTTGGGATATAAATATGGAGCTATTCTCTAGTTCAATACACATTTTAATTTGTGAAGAGTGTTTCTTAGAGGTCTAGGTGTGTGTGAGTTAAGAGCTAAGAGATAGAAGTTTGTTTCGTGCTTGTTAGTGAGCAACCCATTCTCCTATAAGTTCTATTTTGCTAAGTTTTGATTTTTAGTTCATCTCTACTTTCAGTGTTTAGAATCTAGGATGTCGTGCATTATATATTATGTTGACATAGGGATTAGGGTAGATTTTCAATTTCTTTAAATTTTGCCAAGTAATACAATTTGCTATAAATTTCAGCAGCACCCCGATGTCATCCCCACGTAGGGGGTTCCATCAAATGTGTAAAGACTTCTAGCCTGTCAAGAAAGGACGTCATCCCCACTCATGGGTGAGGGCCTTTATTTCTATTATAAGGTAATGTCATTTAGTCTGAAAAGTTTGGGGTTGAATTTTTAAAGAATGTTGGATCAGGTTTTGAAGGAGTAGAAAGGAAGGCATGTTAAGATATGATGATTTGTTGGTGAAAAGCAAGTTATTAGAGCAGCATATTGTGGATTATAGGGGGATTTTTGCCACACTAAAAAGGTATAACATGTGATCTAATCCTCTAAAATGTACTTTTGGTGTAAGTTCAGGCAAGTTCCTAGAGTTCCTGTGAACACCCAAGGGTATCAAAGTGAATTTGAACAAAACAAGGCGATCTTGCAGATTTTGTTGCCCAAAACCCATAAAGATGCCTGTCAACTCACTAGGCGAGTTGTCGGGCTCAAACAATTCATCTCTATACCCGGTGAAAGTACTTTGCCTCTTCATGGTTTTAAGGAGTGTGAAGAGTTTAACCTAGGGTGAGTTGTGTGAAGCCGCCTTTCAACAACTTTGGTTCCGTCTATCCTTGCTGCTACTACCAAGCTCGAGACTAAGGCTTCGTTTGGGATGGCTTTTTTATTGCTTTCTAAAACGAAGTTTTAGTACAAAAATAAAAAATTTTGTACTAAAACTCCGTTTTAGAAAGCAGTAAAAAAGCTGTCCCAAACGAAGCCTAAGAGAGAAAATAATGTTATAATTTAGAGTAGGCGAAGACACTATTAATTCGTTATTCATCTGAGAAGAGAGGAGAGCAATGGCTGGTCTATCATGTAAGCAAGACCTTTAAAGGAAGTGAGCTAAAATATTCGGTTATGGAGAAATTGTATGAGCACTTCTAACCTTTGTCTGATGATTTTGATCCTACTTTTAAGCCCATCTCATTCAAGTCATTTTAGCCCCCCTTGAGGCTATACTCATTACACTCGACCACTCTAAAGGTGCAAGTTAGCCGAGCCGACTCGAGCTCGACTCGTTTATGGGCTAGCGAGCCGAGCTTATCGAGCTCACAAGTCGAGCTCGAGCTTGAGTTTGAGCTTGAGCCGACTCGGCTCGTGAGCTCGCGAGCCAGCTCAAATAAATATTAATGTTTTTTAAAAAAAATTATTTTATTTTGTTGACCTGTAATCGTATACAAAAAAAAATATAATAACGTACCTGTCCGGCGCCGAACTCCGTACGTCGTAGCCACGACCGATGTCGCTTCTCCACACATCAATGTCTCCTCACGCACGATCGGTCTCGGCGTTAAAATGAAATCGAGCTCGTCATTTGCGCTGGCTAGTTCTCTCGGCGCTCTCTCCCGAAGCTCTTTCTCTCATTCCCTCTCTTGTCTCTCGCTCTCGCTCTTTCCTCCGACAAAATCCCTTCGAGCCGGATCGGAAGTTACGACAATTTGATCGGAAGCTACAAAGGGAGCTCGCTCGCTGAGGCAGTAACTTTCTCCCTGACGCTTGCCGTCCGACTTCGCTCGGTCTGCGACTTTCCCTTCCAGAAGGATCGGAAGTTACGACGTTTTAATCGGGAGCAGAAACAAGAGCTCGCCGGCTGTGAAGATAAGCTTCTCCCTTTCGCACGGCTTCTCCTTCTCCTCCGTCGCTGTTCGATTTCGCTTCTTCCACGACTTTCCCTTCCTGAGAGATCGGAAGCTGCAACAGGGACTCAAGTGAAGAGAGAGAAGAAGAAGAGAAGAAGAAGGAAAAGGGGAAAAGGCGAATCCTCTACTCCTCGACCACCGCCGGAGCTCTTCCCGCCGCCTGAATACGCCGGAACTGCCGGATTTTCGGGAAATGACCGTATTCTGCAAAACTTTGTAAATTTGCTTCAAGTTGTAATCTGATCGTTTCGATTTGTGGGACGAATCAGTTTCTTGTAATTTACAAAAATGCTAGTGGAATTTTACAACTGGGCGAGGCCCCGTGGTTTTTTCTCTTTTTGGGTTTTCCACGTATAAATCCCGGTGTTCTTTCATTTTCCTGTTTGTGTGTTAAATATACATGCAACGCTCGGACGCGAATTTACAAACTCTACCGCCGCGTATTTTCTAGCACGCAACAGTTTGACGCCGTCTGTGGGAAACACTATCCCACTACTTCAAGTATTGCTACTATACGATGGTTAATAGGCGCAGCAGTTGTATAGTTGGAGCTTCTCGCTCCAACTCTCGTCAGTCCAGAAATCCGTCTATTAACCATAGACGACCAATGTCAGCATCTTTGCATCCTAGGGGGCAGAATGCTGCCAGAGAAGGGACCTCGGGACCTTCCTTGGAAGAAAGAATCCGGAAAATGGAAGAATCTCAGAACGAGATCCTTCAACTCCTGCGAGAGAATCGGCAGCCGGCATTTGCACAACAGGAGGAAGTTTTCCTCCCTCAGAATCCACCACGGGTTGAGGATGTCCAATTTGAACATCTTCAAGCAGAAGTTCATCTCCCTCCACCTAGAAGATTTCCTCAGTCTCGACAGGATAATGAACTTGCAGATACGGCAAGTTCTACACATCTTCCACCCTTAATTCGGCAGCCTCGCATCCTCCCAGATCTCCCTGAAGACTCTGCTCAACCACATGTTGCGGAGCTCCCTCACGACGCCCTGCATCACGAACTACGAAGGTTGGTAAGGGAAGAATTCCCCCAAGAGGATGCGAGACAAACCCTTCATCAGAGAGACTTCAAGGAGTCATCACCTCTAACTTAGGCTATACTACAGCACACCATTCCGGCTAGTTTTAAACCACCCAGCATCGAGTCTTACGACGGAACGTCAGACCTGTACGAGCATATCGACCACTACAGAACCATTATGCACATTCAGCGAGCCTCAGACGCTCTCCTCTGCCAAGTCTTTCCTGCCACCCTCAAAGGACAGGCTCGCACGTGGTTCTACTCGCTTCCGTCGGGAACGATTCCCTCATTTATAAAATTGGGAAAAGCTTTTGTCGAGCAATTCGTAGCCAACCGAAGAATTGCTAAGGATTCTTCTCATCTCTCTGAAATCCGCCAAAATGAAGGAGAATCTTTAAAGGAGTATTTTTAGCGATTCTCCACTGAAGCTTGACAAATCCCAGGAGTAGATCCTGAACTGTTGAGAGGAATCTTCCTTGGAGGCCTTCGCCCTGGCCCCTTCTATTCGGCACTTATGCGCGACACTGTTTCTTCATACGCCGATTTAATTCACCGGGTAGAAGCTCAAATCTCGGCAGATGAGGCTATAAACGCCCATAAGAAACAGTTTGAACAATCTACTGGAAAACGCAAGGGAGCACCAGGGACAGATAATTCTTCCTCGCAACGAAATAAGCAAGGGAAGAACAATCTACCTTCGAGGCCTCCATTGCCACGACGAGAACCTCGATAGGAGAAAAAGTACACTCCTCTCAATACGTCTCGAGCAAATGTGTTAATGGCTGTTCGAGATCAAGATACGGTAAAGTGACCGCATCCCTTGAAGCCGAACACAGGAAATCAGGATCAATACTGCCATTTCCATCGTAGTCGTGGCCACACTACAGAAGTCTGTAGACAATTGAATGAGGAAATTGAAATGCTTATCCGTCAAGGCTATCTTCGGCAGTTTATTCGGGATTCACCTACCCGAGAGGAAACCCGTCGCGCTGGGGAGCAAGATCGACAACAGAGGCCACCAGTAAATAATCGAATAGCAGTTGGGGAAATTGAGACAATAGCCGGAGGCCCTTTGCTATCCGATAAAGTCTTTTTGGCTGTGGACAAAATTCCAACTCCAAAGAAAGCTCGTGTAGATCACACCATCACCTTTGATGATTCCGACTTGGAGTGAGTAAAAACCCCTCACCAAGATCCTCTTGTTGTCAGTGCAGACATAGGTGACCCATGCTACAATGTTAAGAGAATTGTCGTAGATAACGGTAGTTCTGTAGATATCCTGTTCTACTCTACCTTCCTCAATTTGGGTCTCGCCAGAGAGAAGCTTCAACCAACGGCAGGTCCTTTATACGGATTTGATAATCGACCTGTGCGAGTAGAAGGGATAATCAGTCTCCCAGTCGTACTTGGAGAATTCCCCCGGCAATCTACACACTCTGTCCAGTTCGTCGTTGTAAAGTCCGAATCGGCTTACAACGCTATCTTTGAGAGGCCACTCCAGTCAATTTTTTGGATTGTCACCTCTATCCCTCACCTCAAGCTGAAGTTCCACACTCCGACAAGAGTTAGTGTGGTGTGCGGAGATCAACAAATAGCACAAACCAGCTATCTCAGGCAGGTCAAAACACCCCTGACTGATACTCTAAACATTGAGGATTTTGATCTTTGGAACGAAGACATACCTCAGAGAGCCTCTCCAGTAGAAGAACTCACCACTGTATCTATCTCTGAAGAACATCCTCTAAAGACAGTGCAAATTAGGTCACTTCTCTCAGAAGATGAGAAGAAAATATTCACAGATTTTCTACGAGAAAATCAGGACATTTTTGCATGGAGTCCGGCGGATATGCCCGGGATTGACCCTGAAGTAATTGTACATTCCCTTAAGGTCAATCCGGCGAACAAACCAATCATCCAGAAGAAACAAAATTTTGCACCAGATCGTCAGCAGGCGATCGAACAAGAGGTGTACAAACTCCTGAAATCCGGATTCATACGAGAAGTGCATGATCCTACTTGGCTGGCAAATGTCGTCTTGGTTCGGAAGGGGAGCGGTGCATGAAGAATGTACATAGATTACACAGATCTCAATAAAGCCTGCCCAAAAGACAGCTTTCCTCTTCCGCGTATCGACCAGTTAGTCGATACCACTTCTGGGCATCAAATGTTGAGTTTCATGGACGCCTACTCCGGTTACAACCAGATCAAGATGAATCCGACGGACGAAGAAGCAACATCATTCCAAACAGACAAAGAGTTGTATTGTTATCGGGTGATGTCATTCGGGCTCAAGAATGTTGGAGCAACTTACCAGCGTCTCATGAATAAGGTTTTCAAAACCGTTATTGGACGTAATATGGAGGTGTACGTCGACGACATGTTGGTAAAGAGTCTCAAAAATTTCAACATATCTCCGACTTGGAGCAATGCTTCCATCTGTTGAGACGTTACAATATGCGACTCAACCCTGCCAAATGTGCATTCGGAGTCGCTTCTGAAAAATTTCTAGGTTTTATGGTAACCCATAGAGGAATTGAAGCCAATCCCGAAAACATCAAGGCATTAACCCCCGAAGAACATCAAGGAAGTCTAAAGGCTGAATGGGAGAATTGCAGCGTTGTCTCATTTCCTGGCACGCTCAGGAGACAAATATCTATCTTTCTTCAAAATACTCAGAGGCGCCCGCAACTCTGGGTTCCAATAGACAGACGAATGGCAAGAAGCCTTCGAGCAACTACGAAAATATTTGGCTTCCCCGCCGCTACTTTCTAAACCAACGCCTCGAGAAAAGTTGTGTTTATACATAGCTGTTTCGGCCCAAGCCATCAGTTCGATCTTGGTGCGAGAAGAGAATGCTGTACAACGCCCCATCTACTATGTCAGTAAAATCCTATCTGAAACAGAGGGATGTTATCCCTTAGCGGATAAGACAGCATTAACACTAATCTATTCTGCCAGAAACTACGCCCCTTCTTCCAAGCCCACTCAATTGGGATTTATACAAATCTGCCGCTGAAAAATATTCTGCAAAAACCAGAAGCATCGGGTAAGCTCGTCAAGTGGTCTGTAGAACTGGGAGAATTTGACATTCACTAGCCTAGACCCGATATCAATCTCAAGCACTTGCAGATTTCTTGGTTGAATGCACCGTCCCAGTGTCCGATATTCAACCAGGTACTTTGCCTTCTCCTCCGCGTTGGACGTTGTATGTTGATGGATCATCTGGAAGTTCTGGCACGGGGGCTGGAATTCTGTTAATATCCTCGCAGGGGACTACTCTTGAGTATGGGCTCCGACTCAAGTTCCCGGCAACAAACAACATGACAGAGTATGAAGCCCTTATCGCTGGACTAAGACTAGCAGTCGATTGTGAGGCGCAGAAACTAGTAATCCACACTGATTCACAATTAGTCACTTCTCAGGTGGAAGGAGAATTTGATATCCACAATCCGCAACTAGTCCAATATTCCAAATTTGTGAAACTACTTTTGGCCCGAATAGGAGAATATCAAATTGTACATGTTCTCCGAGAGCAAAATGCAAGAGCAAATGCTCTTTCAAAACTTGCAACATCGACGACGGGAGACATCTACAAGAGAAAATGTGTTGAGGAGATCCATTTTCCAAGTATCCAGGGTCCATGGGTCATACAATCGATCGATGAAACAAGGGAGGAGTCTTGGATCAATCCCATTTTGTCTTTCTTACAAGATGGGGTACTGCCTGAAGAACCCATGGCTGCAACGAGACTTTGAAGACGAACAGCAAATTTTATCATCATTGGTGGTGAGTTGTATAAGCGCGCTTTCACCGGGCCATATCAGAAGTGTCTCCCACCTTCAGAAGCTGATTATGCACTTCTAGAAGTTCATTCAGGAGTATGTGGCGAGCATCTGGGAGGAAGAGCTTTGGCTTATAAAATCATGAGGCAGGGGTTCTATTGGCCTACAATGAAATAGGATGCACTTTAGTTTACACGAAAGTGCGTGAACTGCCAATTGCATTTCAATCTCACCCATACTCCAGCTCTGGAACTTGCATCACTTTAAAGCCCCTGGCCTTTCGCCCAGTTGGGAATTGATATAATGGGACCCTTCCCAATAGTCACAAGACAACGAAAATTCATCATCCTGGCTGTAGATTACTTCACAAAATGGGTGAAAGAAGAGCCCTTGGCAAAAATTACTGAAGCAAATGCCAAACAATTCTTATGGAAGAATATAATTTGTCGCTTCGGTATTCCAGCAAAGGTCATCACCGACAACGGAACTCAGTTTACTGGAAAAATCTTTACATCTTTCTGTAAAGATTTTCACGTTCAACTCGTCCACACGGCTGTCGTCCATCCTCAAGCAAATGGGCAAACGGAGGTTACAAATTGAACAATTCTGAAAGGGCTGAAGACACGCCTAGGCAAGGCTGGGGGGAAATGGGTTGAAGAACTCCCAATTGTCCTCTAGGCTTACCGTACCACGGCCAGAACTCCTACAGGAGAAACTCCGTTCAACCTCTGTTTCGGTACAGAAGCAGTCATACCAGTGGATATTGGAGTCCTAAGCAACAGAGTTCAGACTTCTGACTTCAATAACAACGAGGAGAAACTCAGGACAAATCTAGATCTCCTCCCTGAAGCAAGGGATGAAGCCTCACTCAGGGTCGCTGCATACCATCAATGGATCGCTCGACACTATAATCGGAGAATAAAACCTCGAACTATTTCCATTGGGGATTTAGTTCTGCGAAGCATCGAAGCTGCTGGGAAAGGCCCTCAACGCAATAAGCTCTTCCCCCTATGGGAAGGTCCTTACTTGGTGGCGGCTATGGTCAAGCCTGGGACCTTCAAATTGAAAGATGCGAATGGAAAGATGCTTCCCCGAACTTGGAATGCGGGCAACCTTCGCAAGTACTATCAGTAGGAGTTGATGTTGTTATCAGTTTAGTGTGATGTCGTTCGTGATGTTTGTTTTGCTTTGTAGTCATGCGTTGTATCTTTTAAGTTTCCCGTACACTCTTTGTATGTTGATTGTAAAAGAACACTCCTTTTTGTATCCCTAAGTTTACTAGGGAATTGTCGTACTGTTTTATATAATACAGTAATGTGATGATTGCTTTGTGATTGTATTGTCTCTTATATTCGAGCTTTTTCCTATGATTCGAGAAATACACAACTAATGTTGTATCTCAATCAATAGGCGACTAATCCCATGGGGATCTAGTTCGACCTCTTCCATACAGGTTAAAATCATTAAGGGAATGCTTTGATTAACAACCTCGGATAGGTCAGAGTGTCACAAAGCAGATGTCTCTCGCATTCGTGCAAGTCAAAAAGACTACCTTAACATTTAATTTAACATATATGAAAAAGAAAATTGTCTTTTTTATATATAAAAAACCCACAAACATCAAATACATCGTCCAAAAATAACAACACACGAACAGTAGGAACATACGTACAATCACTGCAACAAAAAAAAAGTAACACAAAAAGCATCAAAACAATTCTACAGAATCTCAAGATCATCATCGTCGTCCTCTTCCAACGCGAAGATCTTTTGCAAATCACTCTCCAATTCTTGACCGCCAGAATCTGGAGAAGGATCACCAGAAGCTTGGCTCGGAGTCAACCCCTCGATCTCCCCTCCGTTCTTGCGTTGCACTGCACGAACGTCCTTCATGAAGCCTTTAATGAAGCCATCTTGCATAAGCTCTGCTTCTAAAGTCTTTCACCTCTACGTCATAAAAATAATCGCGAGCTTCCTGAACTTGATCCTCGACAAAAATCTTAAAAGCATGAGATTTTTTGAATTCCTCTACGGCTGCAGACGGTGACAGTTGAGCTACCTTCTCCGACAACTTGTTCAGGAGCTTCTTATTCTCAGCCTCGAAGATTTGCGTATTTTTCAGTTGTTGGTTGTTTGTTGCCTCTGCTTCCACCAACTGTATATTCAAACGATACATCCGCTCATTCTGGGAAGAGGCTGAAGCGATCTTGTTCGCCAATTCTGTTCTGCATTGATCGAGTTGACTATCCACCGTCTCCACCTCCTTCACTCTGCCGTCGTATTTCTTCTTGTATTCTCCCTGAAGGTATTTGACCTTCACGAATTCATCGTTCCAGTCATCCAAGATTTTGTTCACCTCAAGGAACTGTTCAAAAAAGAATCAACAAGTAAAAAGTATATCCTTGAAATTAGACACAAATACAAGGGAAATAGAGAAGGTGAACTCACCAACTCTTCGGCTCGTCGATGACCAATGCACCTATGTTTCAGAACATCCTCTAGAATATATATTTGGACGGAGAAAAACGGGGACCCTTGCCGGCAACTGACAAGATTTCGTCCGACTTCTTAAGTGCCTGTGAATCTCCCTCGCCCTCAGGTCGCTTGGATTGAGTTTTTTGGGCCTCCGAGACTTTTGCAGATATCTTCAACCTCTGTGCATGCGACCTCCCTACATGCGTGAATAAATATTCCTCGTCTATGCATCTGCTCAGAGAGCGCATCTCATAACGAAGAGCTTCAATATCATGAAGCTTCAACATACTCAACAAGCCTTCCCCTCCGATATGAAGGGGGATAGGTAGCTCCTTCAACTTTCCCCATCTTTCTTGGAGGCCCCAATCATTCTGCACAAAGAAAAAATCACTAACCCAATCTTTGGATGGATCCCGAGTACGAATATCCAACCACTTGGATCTAAAGGAGATTCGGCCCTGCAGATCAGTATAGATACGCCCCATTCGGGATAGGCATTCTGCAGACAATACCACTCCGCGGTCTCTGAAAAATGCAATCAGTCCCACTACGACCGACATAGCCCGATAGGAAAATTGAGACAAACTCAATCCGCAAGTCGTCAGGATATCAATCAATTCAGAAGGCGGCAGAAATCGCAACCCCGCTCGCAAACTAAACTCGTACACTGTCACGTATCCCTGGGGAGGGAAGCAGGCATGCTCAGATCTCGCCAGCACCTTCATCACCAAATCATTAGGAAAATGAAACTTTTTTCTAAAAGA
Source organism: Dendrobium catenatum (assembly GCF_001605985.2). NCBI lineage: Eukaryota > Viridiplantae > Streptophyta > Magnoliopsida > Asparagales > Orchidaceae > Dendrobium > Dendrobium catenatum. Next base: position 5,244,605 of record NW_021319205.1, on the reverse strand, counting down.
GATGAAAGAATCTTCAGTAATGGTGGAAATAACGTCGTCAGCTTTTGTCGCCTTAGGAGCCTTCTTCGAACCCTCTGAACAGGCAGTAGGACGATCTTCTACAACGGAAACATCTTTGGTAGAAGTGCAATCAACCATTTCGATTGCCTCACTAAAGGGGGTGCAATTCTAAGTAGGGAAGATCTCCTACAAAAGATAGCAGAAAGCCCCCAGAACGGGAAAAGAAAGGGGTGGAAAGCTGGGGGGAGGAGGAGAAATCCCCTAAACTTCTGCACGAGAGGAGGGACGCTAATTCGAGCAGGAGAAATTTTCCACTTGCAAATAGCGGAAGCCTCAACTGTCAGAAAGCCGGGGGGAGGAGGACAAATCCCCTAAACTTCTGCACGAGAGGAGGGGCGCTAATCCGAGCAGGGGAAATTTCCCACTCGCAAAAAGCGGAAGCCTCAACTGTCAGAGAGCCGGGGGAGGAGGAGAAATCCCCTAAACTTCTGTACGAGAGGGGCGCTAATCCGATCAGGGAGAGAAAGAAGGTGTAATTTTTCTAAAAGCCTAAGGGGGCCTATTTATAGGTTTTGAAGAGAATAGGAGGGAGTTATTGCCATTTTTGGAATGCCCCATTTTTCTAAATTTTTTCCGAAATTTT
>NW_021319205.1:5240966-5243505 GCF_001605985.2 Dendrobium catenatum | reverse complement strand
GACATCATTAAGGCCTCCAAATGTCCAACGAACGTTGCACGATCGAAGGGTTCAATATCGGCCGTCCATTCAAACCATTCCCTATTCGCCCGTGATCTCACACCTATTTACAAGCCATGCCACTCCAGAAAAACTATAAATAGAGCCATCATTCTTCACAAAGGGGATTCAAGTGAAGAGAGAGAAGAAGAAGGAAAAGGCGAATCCTCTCCTCCTCGACCACCGCCGGAGCTCTTCCCACTGCCTGAATACGCCGGAACTCTACCGGATTTTCGGGAAACGACGGGATTCTGCCAAACTTTGTAAATTTGCTTGAAGTTGTAATCTGATCGTTCCGATTTGTGGGACGAATCAGTTTCTTGTATATTACAAAAATGCTAGTGGAATTTTACAACTGGGCGAGGCCCCGTGGTTTTTTCCCTTTTTGGATTTTCCACGTATAAATCCCAGTGTTCTTTCATTTTCCTATTTATGTGTTAAATATACGTGCAACGCTCAGACGTGAATTTACAAACTCTACCGCCGCGTATTTTCTAGCACGCAACAATAGGTAAGAGGCATCTTATAAAATTTTTGAAGCTTATATATCTCTTTGTTCCTTTTGATCTTCTAGATTTCATATCGTTTATAGTAAACATAGAATTCTTACTCTCCACATTCACTCAAACCATGCTCAACTCTTCAGCTCTCATCTTAAGATTACCTATAAGATTGGATATCATCTACATATAAATTCGGATCCAACACCGAGTTTGTAAGCTTGCAGTTGTAGACTTGTTGATTTGTCTAAATATACCAAATTATTTTTTGGAAATTTCATCATCAATGTCTTATTTTCCCCTCCGTTTGAATTTATTATTCAGGATATAAGCCTTTTGTCGAAGCATGCATTGATGCTGATGAAAAAACTGAAGCTTTAAAATATATCCCAAAACTAACTGACCCTCGAGAAAAATCAGAGGTATGATCTCTATTTTCCTGCTCGCTTTTATTTGCTTGAAAGATTACTGATAGCATCAATTATTGGGCATTATAGGTTTCGTTTGGGACGGCTTTCTTACTGCTTCATTAAAAATTTTTATTAAAAAACTGTTTTAAGAAACAGTAAGAAAGTCATCCCAAATGAAACCTTAATCTGATTTTAATGTTTTTTTTTTTTTTGTGTGTGCATATAGAAGCAATCATTCTATGCCTTTGAAGTTTAAACTGTATTTTTTCTATTATAATCAGGCATATGCACGGATTGGCATGGCGAAGGAAGCTGCAGATGCGGCATCGCAGGCGAAGGATAGCGAACTCTTTAGTCGTTTGAAGCTAACTTTAGCTCAAAATGCAGCTGCGGCATCAATTTTCGAAGGTTGGAGAGAACGCTTATCCTTCCAAGGGGTCTACTAATGCATTTTCTTTGCTGTGCCGTTTGAACTGCTCCCATTTATGCTAAATTTAGAATCATCTCAATTACTTTTGTAACATCGGGTTGGTATCACCAAAGTCAGTTGAGAGTTTTCTGTAATATATATTTTATCTAGAAATTTGCTCATCCTAATACTTTAATAGTGCACCACAGAAATGCTTTGGAAGGCCTTTATTTGTAATCATTTATTAGTATCATTATCTTTTATCATATTTGTTGAATTTAAATTTATCTGTTGGTGACACTCAATCATATTAGGAGGCATGTTATGGATGGTAAGACTTAGGAATTTGTGAGAATGAAGAGAGAAAAAAAAAAGAGAAATATTAAAAAAAAAATTATTAATTTGAATATTTATAAAAAATGTCAAGATTTAAAATATAATTTTTCACCTTTTATTTATATGGATTTGAGGGATATAAAAAATAATATATCAAAATAAATAAAAATGTAATAATTAATGACCTTTAGTAAAAATTGTACTAAATATGCTTTTGGCTAGCATGATGGATGATTGCATCCTTTCTCATTCCTTCTTGGTGTGATTTCTATTATGTTAAGCATGAATAGGTGAATGGGAGTAGGCTAGTTTGTTCATGAGGGTTGTGGTTGGTAAGCATTTTGAAGTCATTGACTAGCTTTTTGATGATCACTTGGGTTAGTGTGATGAGGGAGGCGAGTATATATAAGTGATGTGGGTATGATGCTCCATGCATGGTTTATTAATTATGAAAGGATGAGCTAGAACCTTATTGAGACGACATTTTCGTGTCACTTGAATGATGAGCATGATTGATGATGTTTCATAGACCTGTCAATTTCGGGTTACGGGTCGGGTTGACCCGAACCCGAAATTGACCCGGTATTATTCGGGTTCGGGTTGACCCGACCTGGTTTTGCAAACGGGTCAATTTTCTGGACCCGAACCCGACCCGCTTCGGGTTTTGGTCAACCCGACACGACCCGCGTAGCCGCGGGGCGGAACGCCGAACTGGCCTCGCCGCCTCGGGATGGAACGCGTAACAGCTGGCCTGGCCTCGCCGCTTCGGGAGTCTCGCCGTCTCGGGACACTGCACGCGGCGCGCCTTCGCGTACTCTGGACAGAGGAGCTGGCGGGCAGCGGGC
>NW_021319205.1:5195635-5240866 GCF_001605985.2 Dendrobium catenatum | reverse complement strand
AGCTGGCGGGCAAGCCTGGGCCAGCCACGATTGAAAACACTTGCCCATTCGTCTTGGCCGGGCAGCAGGCCTTAGTGCGGAGCTTGGCAGGTCAACACTGCAGAGTAGACCTCTCAATATTGGACCCAACCCGAAACCAGATCCAACCCGACCCGTAATTTTCGGGTTTGGGTTGAAGCCGAACCCGAAAGCGGGTCGGGTTCGGGTCCGGAAAATGGAACCCGTTTGCAAAAACGGGTCGGGTTCGTGTTGACCCGACGGTGCTGGGTCAACCCGAAAAACCAGTTTATTTCAAATTCTCTCGGCAGCCCTTCCATTCCGCTGCGCCCCGTCGCTGCCCCGATTCCCCCTGCCCCTAAAGCCCCCGGCTGCCGCCGGCGCTTTCGCTGCCACCCCGCGGCCCGACAGGCTCCGCTTCGCCAGCTCCGCACTGAGTGCCCGCTGCTCGCCAGACAACGCTTCCGTCCGCGCAGGCGGCGACGCCGGCGAGGCCAGTTCCTCCGTTCCCGCTCGCCCGCTAGCTCCTCTGTCCAGAGACAGCGAAGGCGCGCCGCGTGCAGTGTCCCGAGACGGCGGAGACTCCCGAAGCGCGAGGCCAGGCCAGCTGTTACGCGTTTCCATCCCGAGCGCAAGGCCGAGCGGCGAGCCAGGCCAGTTTCGCGTTCCATCCCGAGGCGGCTACGCGGGTCGGGTCGGGTTGACCCGTACCCAAAGCGGTCGGTCGGGTCCAGAAAATTGACATTTTGCAAACCGGGTCGGGTCAACCCGAACCCGAATAATACGGGTCAGTTTCGGTTCGGGTCAACCCGACCCCGTAACCAGAAATTATAGGTTCTACTAGCGAGCGGCAGCGCCGGGCCTGCGGGCAGCGAATCGGGCAGCGCGGGGCAGCGAGCTGCGGCAGAGAAATTTGATTTTTTTAAAAATAAAGGGTTTTTCGGGTTGACCCGGCAACCCGTCGGGTCAACCCAAAACCTGACGCCGTTTTTGCAAACGGGTCGGTTTTTCCGGACCCAAACCCGGACCCGCTTTCAGGTTCGGGCAACCCAAACCCGAAAATTTCAGGTCGGGTTCGGGTCGGGATCCAATATTGACAGGTCTAAATGTTTCATCTTTGATAGGGTTGAAGTGACTTGATGGGTGTCTCACTTGGAGCGTGAGTCCGAGTTGAGTGTTTTGTGTGAACCCTTGGCTCTTAATGTTGGGGGCAACTCCCATTTATTACTTTATAGAGATAGGAAATTTATCCTTGGGTGACTCTCATGGTGAGTTCTATGAGATACGGGTTTCACCAACTATGGCTCCCCAGACATTTGAAAATTTGAAAATGACTTGTAAGTGTATATTTAGTTCCTGATTCACACGTTCTATTTAGAGGGTAAGTGGTAAAATGACAAATGAATTAATGGCAGATAAAGGATGTCAAATAGTATGAAGAATGAAAAATGTAACGTATTGTCCTATATTTTTATGGTAGTCTCCCCTATCAATGGAATTATCATGTAATAAGTTATGTGAAGTCACTCGCATTTACTCTTATAAGTAGTCCCGCTTGAGGCTTCACTTCTTTCGGACATATAAAGTTAAACCCGCCCTTGCGCAAATTGAAACTTATTCACTACAAGTGCAATGCACATGTTGATTACCAATTATTAGATTTGAATAATAATATCATTTAGAAATATTTGTGCTGTAGTTAAAATTAAAAATTCCATTTGTAAAAACCATCATAATGTTTAATTACTTACATTCTCCTATTTCATTGAGTATTTAGAATACTTTAAAGAATTAAGTTTTATTATATACCAATTTCTGAAGTACTCATCTTTCTTTTTCTTTTTTTCTTTTTTTCATTTGTTTTCATTTTCATATATTTCATATTTTTTAATTTGAGTACATAATAATAATTTTAAATATCCATTTTGCTTTCTTCCTTCAAGTAATCCTAAATTGGATTAGTGTTAAGATGTTTAATAGCTGATTAATAATATTTAAGTTTAACAGTGATTTATCAATCTTAAATCTAACACACTCACTTTCTCTAAACTCAAATTATCCAAAATTTATTTTAAATCTTAGTCACACTAGGTTTATAACATTTAAGTTAAAAGCAAGATAATAACTAGATGATTTTTTTTAGTTAATTATTATGATTTTTAAATTACTGATTCTATTATTCATCCAAATTATCAACCTATAGTTTAGTATTAATTCTTATTTTTAAATATAATTTATTATTATTATTTTTGGCTAAATGAGACAATCAAAGTACAAGCATTGTGGGAGGAATATTTTTAACATCTAAGCAATTATGGGGTTTTTAACTTAAATGTAAATTGAACTAAAAATAGTAAGTAAAAACAACTTAATACCCGTAATATAAAAGAATAGAAGTTGGATAGAAACAAAAAAATGTCTTTTCATTTAAAATGATACAAGGCCATAAGGCAATAAGATACAAAAATAAACTCGAAATATATAGTTGCATAGTGCCACTATCCTTGATCAATTCTACCAATGGAAACCAACACTGCATTCTCAATATCATGATCATACATAGCTCTCACCACAAGCATTTCAAATGACCATGAGATCTCCCCCAAGCACAAAAAAAAAATGCTAAATTAAAGAAAATAAAAAGAATAACTAACCCATTAGGGTGTCAATATTTAACACGGACTTGAAAAACTCGACTCGAAAAAAATTTCCGGGTTCGTGATGACCCAATACCCGAATCAAGGCCGGTTGCCGTAATATTTTCGACGCCGTTGTTAAAATCGGGAGGATTCGGGTTGAACGCAGGAAACCCGGAATGACCCGGAATGCCCGCGATGCCTACACCTAACCGAAGCTTGCCTACTATGACCACAGCTTTGCCCGCGTCGTGTCCCAGGTGGCTTCCAGTCCTTTCCCGCATACTGCGTTGAGTGTCCTAAAGGGTGTGTCCTGACAGTCTAAGCAAACCAACTCTAGTTGTCTGTGTCATCTCGTCAGCATCGCTTCCCGAGCCTTACGCTTCTATACACCACTGCCACAATGCTGCTTCTATTACTTCCGACCACATCGTGTCAACACAGTTTGTGCTTAGTTCCAACCCCACTATCACTCTACACGACTAGATGCGACCACCGTGTCACATTAGTATGGTCATCCCAGCTGTTTCGAAACCCAAAGCATAATCCGGCTCTGCGGGGTCATGTTAGGTTGGACCCAAACTTGAAGAGGGTTCAGGTTCGTGTCCTTAAAAATTTGACTTCGTTTGTAAAAACAGGTCGGATTCGGGTAGACCCGAATATTGTCAATGCCAGTTTCGGGTTCGAACTCGAACCGACCCATGAACCAAAACTGACACCCCAACTAACCATAAAACTCTCTCTCTCTCTCTCCTCTCTCTTCTCTCTCTCTCATCTCTCTCTCTCTCCTCTCCCTCCCTCCTTCTCCAAGCACAACCAAGAGAAACTTTGACAAAATAAAGAAAAACAATCATCACTAAGAGTCTCTATCCTCCTCATGCTCATCCTCAATCCATCATCCATAAAAGGGTAACAAATGAAGGGCATACATATGGGGAATTAGGATAAATGAAGTTAATTCTGGATTTTCAATGAAGTGGCTCTTCTTTAAACATTCCCACTTATCTTCATGAACTTGAGAAGTATTAATGTGGTTTATTTCTTCTACATTATCAAGCTAATGTTTCCTACCAACTCCTACTCCTCATCACACATAAAAATTAGAATTCTATCTCATTTGCATCTTCGTAAATTAGCCACCTACTCACCAAAAATATCAAGGGGATTAGGATCGACCGATACTAGTACTATTGTGGGCTTGACATACTAGATGGGGCCTCACTACGTCTGGCTTTCCTCCTCTAATATCAATCATTTTAAAACCCTTATTTTGTCTGATATTGAGAGTTGATTAATGGGAAAACAGCTGCTCTTCTATTTAACATTACCTAAAACTCTATAGAATTCTTATCGAACATTAGATAATAGAGAGGGGTATGCCTGATACGACTATAGAAGGTATATCCCCTAAGTTGATTTTACTTAAGAGAATATCACAATCAGCTTTCGCAATATTAATGAATGTCCTTCGCACCTTAATGGAATAGTTCAAACTGTCAATCTCACTAGGTTCAACTTCAGGCTAAATGTTAGTTTTACTTAGCAATCAGATGGCAGAAGATAAAAAGTTATGCCTAAGCTATGATAAATGGTCAAATAACGTAAAAGGAATAGGTATAAATTTTCATTAGCTTTCCATCCTTTATTTTCATACATCCCCCACTCCTGGGTACACAAAAGCAACCTGTCAAAACCTCACTAATGATCAAGGGTGAAAGATTAAAATCGTAATAGTTATCATCTTCCAATATGCTTAAACTATTAAAATACACTGTTAATATTAGAGGGTTCAAAAAGACACCCACTTACCTAGACAAATCACTAATTATTCTGAGCTCTTAGCATTTGCAAAAATCTCATGGACAACATTACTACCATATGGCATAAGTTCTTCAAAAGGGTTTCCCAAGCCCCTCTTCACTTTCATTTAATGCCGATGACCTGACTCTTCCTAGATTTTTAGGAAAAACTTGCTTAAAAGATAAATGATTATTACAAAACACCAGAGTTGGCAATAATGCTCTCATCGACCTTTAATGGGAGATAAAATCTGCCTTCAATATCAATAGAAGGAGGCATCAATCTTCTATTTAGCCAAAACCTTAAGGATCCAATTGAAAATTTGACGTAAGAAGTCCAAAGGCCATGGAAAAACTGGATTTGGAAGAAATAATCTGCAAAGCTTGAGTTGAAAAGCAAATGGAACACTTGCACTTATCTATTTATGAAATTGTCAATTGGCACTGTGGCACTATTGATGGGCACCACTATGGCACTGGCCAAAAGTACAAACAATAACATGCAGCTGAAAATGGGTGCCGCACATGAAGGACGATGGTACATAAAATAAAAAAATAGATGGATAGCTTTTTAACTAAGGAACTGCATGGTGTTTAACATGCGAAGAACACTTTCCTGACACTATGAAAGATCACTATTGTGCCACCAAACAATTAAATTTATTTAACCTAATGTTATGGCTCACAAGTAATACTTATAAATATCATAATGAAAATACTGTGTCATATAATACATTGAATATAATGTTTTAGGGCTGATAGTATTATTAAAATTTGGCATCAAACACTGCATTATTTAAGCTCCAATGCATTTATATGGTGGAAATAATAATCGTGACACTTAAGTCGAATAGCACTATAATATTGTTCAATCCAATTATCTTAAATACTTAGTGCAGTGAATGCCCGATTTAAATGTTGTAGCGGCTTTAGCAAGCCAAACCACTACGACATTCCCTATGATTTAGTCCAACATCACTAGTTAAAATTTATAACTTAATATGAATTTCTCAAAAACAAATGGATATGTAATATATATCGTCATAACCATACTTACCATACACATTTCATAAATATATTATTTTAATAATACTCAAAATAAAAAAATAAAAATATCAAAATTAACAAAATAAAATAAAAACTTTAACAATAAAATGAAAGACCTAAGATCCAATCAATTTGGGTTGCGTCCTAGGGAGCACTAAATTTTATAATCTTCAGTTAAACTTTCTTAAATTAATCATTTTGTAGTTTTCATCACTACCACTCCTCAAGTGGTCCACACTACGATCCTTTCCTCTCTACCCGATTCCAAACAACGCGTTCAGTCAGCGCAGCCGCGCAGACGGCGACGCCGGCGGCGATCCGCGTGCAATGTCCCGAGGCGGCTACGCGACGCGTTGTTTGGAATCGGCGACGCGTGCAGTGTCCCGAGGCGGCTACGCGTGCAGTGTCCCGCGCAGACGGCGACGCCGGCGGCCAGCTGTTACGCGTTCCATCCCGAGGCGGCGAGGCCAGGCCAGTTCGCGTTCCATCCCGAGGCGGCTACGCGGGTCGGTCGGGTTGACCCTAACCCAAAGCGGGTCGGGTTCGGGTCCAGAAAATTGACCCGTTTGCAAAACCGGGTCGAGTCAACCCGAACCCGAATAATACCGTGTCAGTTTCGGGTTCGGGTCAACCCGACCCGTAACCCGAAATTGATAGGTCTAAGCGAGCGGGCAGCGCGGGGCTGGCGGGCAGCAGGAATCGGGCAGCGCGGGGGCAGCGAGCTGGCGGGCAGAGAAATTTGATTTTTTTTTAAAATAAACGGGTTTTCGGGTTGACCCGGCAACCCGTCGGGTCAACCCGAACCTGACCCGTTTTTGCAAACAGGTCGGTTTTCCGGACCCGAACCCGACCCGCTTCAGGTTCAGGTCAACCCAAACCCGAAAATTTCAGGTCAGGTTCGGGTCGGGTCCAATATTGACAGGTCTAATGTTTCATCTTTGATAGGGTTGAGTGACTTTGATGGGTGTCTCACTTGGAGGTGAGTTCTGAGTTGAGTAGTTTGTGTGAACCCTTGGCTCTTAATGTTGGGGGCAACTCCCATTTGATTACTTTATTGAGATAGGGAGATTATTCTTGGGTGAGCTCTCATGGTGAGTTCTATGAGATATGGGTTCACCAACTATGGCTCTCTCGGTACATGTTGAAAATTTGAAATGACTTGTAAGTGTATATTTAGTTTCTTGATTCACATGTTTTATTAGAGGGCAAGTGGTAAAATGACAAATGAATTAATGGCAAGATAATGGGGATGTCAAATAGTATGAAGAATGAAAATGTAAAGTTATTGTCCTATTTTTATGGTAGTCTCCCCTATCATATGGAATTATCATGATAATAGTTATGTGATGTCACTCGCATTTGACTCTTATAAGTAGTCCCACGCTTGATCCTTTAACTCCTTTCGGACATATAGTTAAACCCGCCTTGCGCAAATTGAACTTATTCACTACAAGTGTAAATGCAATGTTGATTACAATTATTAGATCTGAATAATATATCATTTAGAAATTATTTGTGCTTGTAGTTAAATTAAAAATTCATTTGTAAACCATCATATGTTTTAGTTTACTTACATTCTCCTATTTCACTTGAGTATTTAGAATACTTTAAAGAATTAAGTTTTATTATATACCAATTTCTGAAGTACTCATCTTTCTTTTTCTTTTTTTCTTTTTTTTATTTGTTTTGATTTTCATATATTTCATATTTTTTATTTGAGTACATAATAATAATTTTAAATACCTTTTTGCTTTCTTCCTTCAAGTAATCCTAAATTGGATTAGTGTTAAGATGTTAATAGGCTGATTAATTACATATTTAAGTTTACAGTGATTTTCATAATTTAATCTACACACTCACTTTCTCTAAACTCAATTATCCAATTTTTAAATTCTTAGTCAACACTTAGGTTTATAACATTTAAGTTCAAAGCAAGATAATAACTAGATGATTTTTTTAGTTAATTATTATGATTTTTAAATTATGATTCTTTATTCATCCAAATTATCACCTAGAGTTTAGTATTATTCTTATTTTTAAATAATTTTTATTTTATTTTTTTATTTTTGGCTAAATGAGCAATCAAAGTACAAGCATTGTGTGGAGGATATTTTTAACATCTAAGCAATTATGGGGTTTTTACTTAAATGTAAATTGAACTAAAAAATATAAGTAAAAACAAACTAATACCGTAATTGATAAAATGAATAGAATTGGATAGAAACAAAAAATATGTCTTTTCATTTAAAATGATACAAGGTCCATAAGGCAATAAGATACAAATACATAACTGAAATATATAGTGCATAGTGCACTATCCTTGATCAATTCTACAATGGAACCAACAACTGCATCTCAATATCATGATCTATCATAGCTCTCCACAAGCATCAAATGACCATGAGGATCTCCCCCAAGCACAAAAAAAAAAATGTAAATTAAAGAAAATAAAAAGAATAACTAACCATTAGGGGTGTCAATATTTAACACGACTTGAAAACTCGACTCGAAAAAATTTCGGGTTCGTGATGACCCAAACCCGAATCAGGCCGGGTTCGCGTTAAGATTTTCGACCCGTTTTAAAATCGGGTAGGATTCGGGTTGACCAGGAAACCCGGAAATGACACGGAATGACCCGCGATGCCTACACTAACCGAGCTTGCCTACTATGACCACAGCTGCGCGCGTCGTGTCCCGAGGTGGCTTCCAAGTCATTTCCCGCATACGCGTTGTGTCCTAAGGTGTGTCCTGACAGTCTAGCAAACCAACTCTAGTTGTCTGTGCATCTCGTCAGCATCGCGTCCTGAGGCTTACGCTTCTATACACCGCTTCCACAATGCTGCTTCTATTACTTCCGCCCATCGTGTCACACAGTTGCTGCTTAGTTCCAACCCCACTATCACGTCTCCGCTAGCTGCCGACCACCGTGTCACATTAGTATGGCGTCCCAGCTGTTTCGAACCCAAAGCATATCCGGTTCTGCGGGTCGTGTTAGGTTGACCCAAACTTGAAGAGGGTCAGGTTCGTGTCCTTAAAATTGACTCGTTTGTAAAAACGGGTCGGATTTGGGTAGACCTGAATAGTGTCAAGTGAGTTTCAGGTTCGACTTGAACCCGACCCATGAACCAAAACTGACACCCCTACTAACCATAAACTCTCTCTCTCTCTCTCTCTCTCTCTCTCTCTCTCTCTCTCTCTCTCTCTCCAAGCACAACCAGAGAAACTATGACAAATAAAGAAAAACATCATCACTAAGAGTCTCTATCCTCCTCATCCTCATCCTCATCATCATCCATAAAAGGGTAACAAATGAAAGGGTCATACATATGGGAATTAGGATAATGAAGTTAATCTGGATTTTCAATGAATGGGCTTCTTCTAAACATTCCCACTTATACTTCATTGAACTTAGAAGTATAATGGTTATGTTTCTTCTACATATCAGCATAATGTTCCTACCAACTCCTACTCTCATCATAAAAATTAGAAATTCTATCCATTTGCTCTCTCAAATTAGCCACCTACTCACCAAAATATCAAGGGGATTAGGTACTCAACCGACTACTATTGGGCTGACATGCTAGATGGGCCTCACTATGTCTGGCTTCCTCCTCTATATCAATCATTTTAAAACCCTTAATTTTTTGCTTTATGAGAGTGGAAATGGGAAACAGCTGCTCTTCATTATATTCTCCTAAAATTCTAGTAACTACGAATAGAGAATAAATAAGAGAGGGGTATCCTAAACCTATAAAGGTATATCCCCTAGTGATGTACTTAAGAGAATATCAAATCAGCTTTCCAATATTAATTGAATGTCCCACCTTAATGGAATAGTTCAAACTGCTCAATCCCAAGTAACTTCACTAATAGTTTTACTTAGCAACAGATGGAAGAGATAAAATAATGCCAAGCTAGGGATAATAGGGTCAAATAGCAAGAAAGAAAATTCATTAGCTTTCCATCCCTTTATTTTCATACATCCCCACTCCTAGGTACAGAAAGCAACCTCAAAACCTCCTAATGATCAAGGGGTGAAAGATTAAAATCATAATAGTTATCATCTTCCATATGCTTAAACTTATAAATACAGTTAATATTAGAGGGTTCAAAAGACACCCACTTACCCTAGACAAATCACCTATTATTCTGAGCTCTTTAGCATTTGCAAAAATCTCATGGACAACATTTACTACAATGGCATAAGGTTCTTCACAAAGGGTTTCCCAGCCCTCTTCACTTTCATTTGCATGACTGCTCTTCCTAGATTTTGGAAAAGTTGCTTAAGTATAAATTGATTATTCACAAACACCTTGGCATAATGCTCTTTGGCCTTAATGGAGATAAATCTCCTTCAATCAAAAGAGGAGGCATCAATCTTCTTTTTAGCCAAAACCTTAGGATCCATTGGAAAATTTGACTTAAAAGTCCAAAGGCCATGAAAACATGGGATTTGGAAGAAATAAATCTCAAAGCTTGGTGAAAAGAAAATGAACACTTGCACTTTCTATTTATGAATGTCATTTGGCACTGTGGCACTATGATGGGCACCACTATGGCACTGGCAAAAGTACTAAACAATAACATGCAGACTGAAAATGGTGCCGCACATGAAGGACGCATGGTACATAAATAAAAAAATAGATGGATAGCTTTTTAACTAAGGAACTGCCATGGTGTTTAACATGGGAGAACACTCTGACACTATGAAAAGATCACTATTGTGCCACCATAACAATTAAATTATTTAACCTAATGTTATGGCTCCACAAGTAATACTTTATAAAGTATCATAATGAAAATACGTGCGTCATATAATATCATTGAATATAATGTTTTAGGGCTATAGTAATTATTAATTTGGCATCACAACACTGCATTATTTAGCTCCAATGCATTATATGAGTGGAAATAATAATGTGACACTTAAGTCGATAGCACTATAATATTGTTCAATACCAATTATCTTAATACTTTAGTGCAGTGATGCCCGATTTAAATGTTGTAGCGCTTAGCAAGCCAAACACTACGACATTCTATGATTTAGTCCAACATCACTAGTTAAAATTTATAACTTATATGAATTCTCAAACAATGGATATGTAATTATATCAGTCATAACCATACTTACCAATACACATTTCATAAATATATTTTTTAATAATTACAAAATAAAAAAATAAAAATATCAAAATTACACAAATAAATAAAAACTTTAACAATAAAATGAAGACCTAAGATCAATCAATTTGGGTTGCCTCCTGAGGAGCACTAAGTTTATAATCTTCAGTTAGACTTTCTTAAATATATCATTTTGGGTAGGTTTCATCACTAAATTCCTCAAGTGTTCCACACTACGATCCTTTCCTCTCTACTTTAGATTATTTTCAATATTATTGGAAAATATTTCATGAGGTTTACTACTAAAAGAGATTGCAATCTATCCCAATTGATTTTTTATGTTCTTAATTGAAGCATCTTGACTTTGCAATTGAGTTTTCAATTGAATTACTACCTTTTTCAAAGGCGTCTTTATATCATTAAATTGATTATTCTTATTAAAACCTAGGGGATAAGGTGGTTTAGGATTTACTACAGGTTGTTGAGAATTACTCTAATTTCCTCCAAGATTAGATTGATGACATTCTACTAATTATTTCAACCAATATTATTGTTAGATCAACTAAAATTAGGTTGGTTCCTTCAACTTGGATGGTAGGTATTGTAATAGGGATTATTTTATCTTCTGATGATATAAATATTCCCAACCTCTTGATCACTATTCTCACCAACAGAACTCAAAACTTACAATTCTAAAAGAATATATGATCTAGATCCTAAACTAACTCTAAAATTATCCAATTTCATATAAATTGAATCTACTTGAGCGGAGCATCTAACTCATATACACTTGCTACTCTCTTAGGATTCGCCCCGCAAAAAATTATGTATAGCCACCTCCTCTATCAAATCATAGGCATCCTTAAAAGGTTTAAACATTAATGATCCTTCAATTTCATCATTAAAAATTGATCTAAGGGATCCTACCAGCCCATTATAGAAAATATGAATCACCAACCAATTAGGCAAAGCATAATGACGGTATTTTTTTAAATCTCTCCCAACTTTCATAGACCGACTCACCTTTAAATTGGGAAAAATATGTTATGTCACATAAGTTTGATTGTTTTAGAAGGTGGGAAATGCTTAATTAGGAATTTTTGTGCTAATTCATTCCAAATATTTTAGAGCATATGGGCACATCATTTTACCACATCTTAGTTTTTTCCCTTAGTAAAAATGGAAATAAATGAATCCTAACAGCATCATCAATAACACCATTATACTTGAATATTATACATATTTTTATGAAACTAGCTAAGTGTATATTGGGATCCTCAATATGAGTTCCCCCAAATAGGAAATTTTGAATCATCTAAATTATGGTGGATTTTAGCTCAAAAATATTAGCTTGGATAATATGTCTATTGATACTTTAATGAATTTTATTTACTACAAAAATGGCATATGATGAGTGAAAATAATATTATATTTCATTTCTAATGTAGCCATTAAATTTTAGTTGTGCTTATACACAAAAAAGTAGGAAATGGGAAAAAATTTCAAGTATAATACAGTGCCACGACATCAGCCACTACACCACTATGACAACATCATTAACACCGCTGGTGTACCTAATATGGACATGGTAGCACCCAGCCTTTATTTAATAGTGTCACAACATTAGAGGAGTCAGCGCTATAAAATCCAATCTCTGTATGTACAATGTTGTGGTGCCAATTTCTAGAACAACCAAGCCAAGGGGAGTGCCACTTGGACTTCAAATCGCTCAACCATCATTCATGTCATAGCGCTATAATTATAACCATTCAAGACGCGAATTGCTAGCAAATTCATGTGTCTATTCACTGAATAATGATTCCACATCATCAAGCACAATAGTGGAGGAAATCCTTCAGCGTTATGACATTAGTTCATTTTATGGGTGCCGCGATGCAAGTGTCCCGAGTGCAATGGCACCAGAATTTATTTTCTATATTTTTCTATAAATTGTCCATTTGTAATATTAGTAAGAGAGTTCAACCACTTAATTAATTTCAGCCTTCATAATACTTCCTCTGTAATTTTCTTATGAGTGATAACGAAGGGAATTCATTAAGCACTATATCCACTTCATAAGAGTGTTTGGTCAATATTTGTGGAATCAATTTTGTAAGTTCAAAGAGGATTGTAGAGGAGATCATTAAATTCATACGATGATATATATATATATTTTTATGCTTTCTTTCTTTTGTGTAATTAATGAAAATGAGTTTTTTCACTTGTTCTTCATGTCTTGCTAAATTACCTAGTTTTGGATTGATATTGTAAATCAAATGTGGAGTACTAATAAATTATCTTCATCAATAATTTAATGATATTTTCAATATACCATGTCCGCATTTAATACATATAGTGTCCATATGTGTAGTTAATATTAGGTGTACTATGGAGCCTAGGAATAAAAAATAGGCACAACCAAGTATATTGGATTGATATGATGCAAGTACAGGCATAGTGCTTGACATATTCCAAATTTTTAGATATAAATTGTAAGAAGGGGGTTTTAATAGTACATGCTTTACTTACTTTTTTAAGATTTTCATAGGGTGACATTCTATGGGAGTTTAGAGTGGTATTGAAATTAGAAGGGTTTAATATGTCCTTTATCTCTTCACGCTTGACTGAGTGATCGGTAATGCATATACTTTGAATAACATTAATATAAAAGAGAATCAATAGTCAACATATTATTTTTACATTCCATCAATCCAAAACATTTTATCTAAATATTATGTCATTTAAAATTTTTTTATTAATTTTAAACTAAGTGATTGAAGCTCTACTAAAATTTATTTTTATTAAAGATCATTGTTGTAATTGTAGTAAATAGTACTAGTATTTGCAAGTAAATATTCTTCTCGTGGGATCGACTTTACTTTATCACTATATTACTTGATTCAGCATGTATACATGTGTATATTAAGTATGGTTTTTATAATTTTTATATCAAAGAAAATTTAAGCATTATTTAAGGATTAATATAGCCCTAAATTATTTTTTAAATTCTTTATTTTCTCCACCACTCTCATCAAGTTTTTTTTATGCTGTTGTTGAGGAAGATTTTTTTTATTTGCAATTTTACTATGTTGTTAAATAAGTTTCATAAATAGTCATACTATAATCTTTTATTTTATTTTACTGATTACAAAATTGTGATTGCATGCTAAGAAGCCATAGAAGAGAACCATTGCTAAATTTAGATTTCAAAATTGAGAGAACCCTTTATAAAATTGATTCACCAAAAATATTTCTAAAATAGCTTATTCCATTCAAGACATAGATCATTTAGACCACTTAAGGATTTTACAAACCATATGGTTGACAAAATTCATTAGAGCATAAATAGACCTACAATCCAAGCTAATAATTTTGAATTAAAACCAACAATCATTCTTTTTTTTTTTGAAGACAAAGCAAGAAAGCTTTATTGAAAAGAAGAAAAAAATAGACTACACTTTTCAAGCATCCGACTCTTTCTCCAACAAATTGATGAAGGAAGGAGGGATATCACTTAAACTCACATCATTCCACAGAAAAGAGCTAAAGCAAGCAAAGTTAGCACAAAGATCCGCTGACTTATTGCTCCCCCTATCAACACAGTTAAAAATAACATAATCAAAACTTTTGATAAAAGAAAGGTCAATCGATTCATTACCTCCTTTCTTCACCAAATCCTCGATGAAATTGATCAAATTCATGTTATCGCCTTCAATGATAAGTCCTTTGTAATTAAGCATCCATTCTTTGATAACAAGTTTAAGAGAAAGGATAGATTATAGCTCTACAGCTGCTGCATCCCAATGAATTAGAGGTTTTTTGAAAGCCAACAAAAACTTCCCATAATGATCTCTAAAGACCCCTCCTATTCCAGCCTTGTATGAGTTGTGAAGAGCAGCATATATGTTAACTTTAATCCAATCAGATGGAGGAGAATGCCAATAATTTAGCAACCAAAGTGGTTGATTAGCACCATCTATACATAAATTTGAGCAACTTAGATTGTTAAAAACTGCAGAGCTACAAACTGCTTCAGAAGCAACATCACCACACTGAAGTTTTTCCCTTCATGAACATAAATATTCCTCGCCTTCCATGAATGGAAAATTGAATTACAAAAAAGATTCTTCATCCAGGAATTTTACAAATCCAGCCATAAGAAACAAGCTTCCAAAGAAGTAAAATATGGAATGCCAAATCCCCATTTGTTTAAAACAGCCATCACTTCTTTAATCTTCATGCACACGAAAATAATGAGATCAATGTTCTCCACTACATCACACCCTCTAGGACACTTATCATATGCTTGCAACCTCCTAAAATAGAGAAAATGATAAGTTGGAATTGCATTGTTGATCAATCTCCACCAGAATAACCTCCCTCTCGGATTAAGCTTCATTTTATCAAACCGGGTCCATGCAGATTTCTCTATTTTTCCAGTTTCCAAAGCCTCAACTGCTAGTTCTGATAAGGTTTTCCCTTAGAGCTTATATATAAGCTCTAAATTGTCTTCACCATTTCATAAAATAATAGAAGAGATCAGTTTAATTAATTCTTCTCCAAATTACTCTTCCAGTTTTAACTTATCCCAACCTCCATCTTTTAAGAAATTCTCCACATATAAACTGCTACTTTCCATTGGTTTGACAAAAGTAGGCCAATACTGAAAACTTTTATCCAAAACCCAAATATCTTCATAAACATTAATTGCTTTTCCATCCCTAACTATCCACCTGACAATTGGCTTCAAATATTTGTACCCATTACAAATCAATTTCCAGGACACCGAAGCATTTCTCCTTGCAGATTCCATTTCCAGATTACTCCCATACTTAGGAAACAAAACCTTATGCAAAAGGGACTCTTTCCCTAATTTTATGAATGAAGTTACCATTTCTTCTTCCACTTGCATAAGCTTGGAAGAATTTGGAATTTGAATCCCCTTCCACAATCCACTTAACTTTAGAACGCTGCTTCCACCAGGTGTCTAACCGAGTCATTACAGAGTTGAGTTCTTCCAATTTGATTTTAAGTTCCCATTGGAGTTGATCCAGGATCAATCCGTCTGCAGTTTCCAACTCTTGCAGCCTCAACACTTCTGATTTCGGTTCTACTTTAGACAAATTCAAAGATTTGAATTTAGCCTTACTCCAGTAATAAAGGTTTCTCAAAATTCTCTTAAGCTTTTGATTTATAGCTTGAGAAGGATCTCCTGAAACTTTTTTCTCCCAAGAATTTTTAACAACAACAATAGATGCAGGGATTGTAGTCCAAACTTCTTCAAATCTTAATACCTTTCTATTTATAGGTTTGAAATCCATCAGGTTCAACAAAATCAGGCAATGGTTCGATGCCATCCTTGCCTAATGCCTCACTATCAATCTATTAGAAGAAAAGGCCATAGAATTGACTAGGCATCTATCCAGCTTCTCAAGAATTCTCTCAGCTCCCTTCTTGTTATTACACCAAGTATACTTTTGCCCTACACAAGCCACTTCATGCAAATCATTGCTCATGATAAAAGACTTCATCTCTTTTGGACCTAAGCCAAATACAAAATTGTTTGATTAAAAAATGTAGTTTTTTAAAAAAGATTAATTTTCTTTGGGAAAGTTAAATTTCTTGAATTTTAAAATTGAACGCATCATTATGAATAATATATCACCTCAAGAGGTGAACATATCATTCTCTAATGGGTTTGAATTATAAAATTTTTTATCGTAGCCAAACTTAGGAATGAATCACATTTGACCCCGAAGGGTCAAAAAGGAATTTAATCGAATGTTTGACTATGCTAATATGGATAAAATGATCATTAATTTTATAATCAAAATCATAATCATATAACGACATATCTTTCCGAAGAAAGAAAATATCACTTATTATTAATCATTTGAAAATAACGATAATGATCGTTGGATTTTGATTTTTCCCAAAGATCATTAATTAAAGATTTTTAAAATTTTGATTTTTAAAATCTAGATCCGGTCTGGGTTTCTAAATCTCCTACGAGCGCAAGCCCTCCTAGTTAATTGCATCGTAGGAAGCTAGAGTTTCCTACGTATACTCTCGATTAAAATAGCAGTACAAATTTTATTTAATAATTTCAAAGATCGATATAAAAGGAGGAAAAGGATAAGAGTTTTTAAATGGGATTGGTTCAATATTGAACACTTATTTCTGGAGTCAAAGGAAGAAGGGTAGGAAGTATTTTTAAGATTCTAAAACAATTCAGAAAACACTCCAACCTATCCTATGTGTTGGGCTTGAATTTGATTTAAAGTGATTTTTAATTTATGTAATCAATTTTATTAGAAAGTTGGGATTCAATTCCAGAAGGTTGAGGTCTTATAGCCCGAGCCAGCCTCGGAACCTAAGTCTAAATTGGGTATTTAAAAGTGACCCGAACCTAACTAGTGCAATGCAAATCTGGACTTACTCCGGCCTGGATTAGGGAGCCAGCTAAACCACCTAGGCACTTTAAAATTATGTATCAAGTCATTTAATGTTAGAATGGGTAGGGACATTGTTTAAGATAGGTTTTCAAGAATAGGGCCGACATCTAGAGCAGTTCCTAATTGGCCCTTTGACTTATATTGGGTGTTTGATGCTTAAGCTAATGCAATTAAAGTTTTAGAGATTTTTAAATTTGTTACTAATGAGATGCATGCTAATTGACTTGATTAAATGGTTGAATTTGAATGAAAGATTTTGAAATGAGAACTCCCGGCGGTCCCGAGCTTACTTCTTAAAATGTTAGGGTTTCTATGTGAGCTTAAATGTTTTAATTTGATTTAAGTAGAAAAATTTTAATGAGTCCTTAAGAGCCTACGATCAGGTTACAGGCTAAATCAAAATCGACATGCAAGAATCACCAAAAAACTACAAAAAGCAGACAATCCTATATCGCAATCAACATCAAACATTAATCAAATTAATTAAATTAATATTCAAACTGAAATTCCATAGGCAAGTGCCTTTAATATTACATCCAAGAATTATAGAAAAGTAAAGTGGCCGGGCACCACTGACAACAACCTGGATTTCTAATCCTAAAACTCAAGTGACTTGAGATTTGGGATTTTTCTCATCATCCACTTCTTTATCTTCTCACGAGCATCTCAATTCGTCGGTTCTGGATATCCAAATGAATAGAAACTCCCCCTTGAATGGGGTGTTATCTTTTCTTTTTGGATACTTGAAGATCATCCAAACTTGATCTTCCAAATGGACGAAGACTCTCCCTTTTAGGGATGTCTTCTCCTCTTTGGAATTCAAGTTGGATCTAAACATCCCAACTCAAATCACTTTAAATACAACTCAAATTATATCAAATTACATTAATCAAAATTGAAAAATCTAGACTTGATCCTGTAGGGTTATCCTAATAATCAGCAGTTATATATAATCCCAAGCAGTTATAATTGATCTCAAGTAGTTGATATATTTGAAATTTGAATGCTCAACAGTGTGCAGTAAATAAATAAACAGACAATCAATCAATTCTAAGCTAACAACCAGCATGCAATGAAAGCTCGAAAACCCGGCACAAAGTGGAAAAGTAAACACCGGCCTATCCTAAAACTAGAGTTGGTTGTCCTAACAAACCATCTAAAGTGTGTGAGGTAGGCCATAAGTTAGACTGTAAGTACGCTGAAATTGGATTTTTCTAGATTTTATTACGAAGGTTTGAAGTTTTGAATTGATTTTGACTTAGGTTGACCAAAATGTTGACTTTTTGACTTTGACTGATTTTGGAAGATTTGAAAATTTTAATAAATACTAGAGTTAATTTTGAGTTGAATGCAACTAAGTTTGGTCAGTTTAGAATTTTCTTGACTTAGTTATGAATTATCAAAGTTTGATGTATTTATTGAATTTTTGAAATTATTTAATTAGAAAGGGTTTTCTTGATTTAAGTCCAAATGAACACCCAACTCCTTGAAATCAACTCCAAAGCTCAGGAATGACCTAAGGAGAGATTCTAAAGTGTTTGGGAATTTTCTGGATTTTTTATCTATTTTTAATTAATTAAATTAATTAAATATTCAAATTCACTTGAAATTAAATTAAGTCCAGATTTGTTGTAAACTCAAATTGGTTTTATTTTTATTGATGAAGGGTTCAATTGTGGTCAGTTTGAGGGGTTGTTTGTATTTTTTTGGATTTAAATTTGATTTATTATTATTTTTTGGAAGTTATAATGCTTAATTAAAAGGTTAACTTTGACTTATTTAATTTTCTAACCTAATGACCTCCAAATTGGATGAAATTTGAACCTAAGGTGTAAAATTCACTATGTTTACTGTGTTCAAGTTTCACCCCTATTGGGTGTGTGTACAATGCCCTAGAAATTTTCTAAAATTTTTAAACATTTTCTTAATATTTTCCCTAGGTGTCTCTACAGTTCAAATTGGCTTGAAATTTGGTGTGTCTATCCCTAGCATACATGTATCCACACCACAGAAATTTCACAGCAAAACACTATGAACGTAAAGAGTTATGAATTTTTAAAATTTAGGGTCCAAAATGGACCCTTTACCTTAAAAATTCACATAATAGAAATCCATTGGGTATCTGACCCTAGAAAAATCATTAAACATGCCTAAGATACCCAATAATCTTCCACCAAAATTTGAACTCCAGTTGATCACTGGATTGTGAGAAAATTGTAAAAAACATAATTCAAACAAATGTAAATATCTCATAATACAAAGATATTTTATTAAATACTAAATTAAATTCCCTTTCTAAAGAGCCCAAGAATGTCCAATTTGGTGAAAATTTTGATTTTCTATGAATTTTGGAAGATCTGAGCCTTTTTCTATTTTTTTTTTAATTTTCTAGGCAAATTGACCGCGGAATGGCGGCGCCCAATGGGAACGCGCCATGTGGTGGGCGGGGACCCGCCATTTAACCACGTCAGCACCCGCATTCAAATCGGGAGGAAGTCGCACGGTATAGCCAGATCTGGGCTGTCTAATCTTTGATCGGACGGTCTAGATCGTCCCCAGTTCATTTTATATAAGAAATTTCAAATGCTCATATCTCTCAAAATACTCAACGAAATTGCATGAAATTTGAATTGTAGCTAGAGAGCAACATGATCTAACAATGCTTGAAGTTTGGAGACTCCATGCATTGTATATTTGCTACAATTTCAAATTTAAAATATAAATAAAAACACAAATAACTTACAATCCAACCATCAGATTTTTGCGTTCTTGGGTTCGTTGGAAAGCTGAAGATGTCCTATTCAACGTTGGTCAAGATTTCAAGAGCAGGATCTTGCTGGATTTGGAGTTATTCAGAAATTTCCTAATTCTCTCTCTAGACTATCTCTCTTCATCAATGAGTGTTTTGGAGGCCAAGATCTTGTGAGGAAAGACTTAGAAAAGCTAGAGAAAGATTTGGAGGAGGTTTTTGAGGGTTTTTGAGGGCTGGAATAGCTCTGGAAAGGAAGGATTGAGTGAATCAAGGCTTAAGGTTCAAATTACCTTAATTAGGATATTTGGTCCCATTGAATCATTCCCTTAGCTGGGATTGACTGAGGGAGTGTTTTTGATCAAGCCATCTGTCCCTAGGATTTTTGGGAAGCTAAAGGAAAGGACAAGGCAAGGATATGAAGTGGAAAAACTCATTTTTGCTTCTTATGGGCATGTGGGATGGTGGAAGCCATTGGATCATGATCTAAAGGCTGTGATAGGCCCTAAGAAACTTCTAGAGTCTATCCAAATGGCTGGAGTTGATTTGGGTTAAGATGGATTAAGTTTAAGAGGGTTTTTTATCAAAGTTGACCACTCCAAAGCCCATGTTGACTATTTGACCAGTCAAAATGCCACCTGGCTTGTGAGTTGGCATGCAAGGAAGTGGTTTGAGCTGGTGGATTGAACTTGGAGAGGTTTGATGATTAAGATTTGAGGTTTGAAGGCATGAAAGATAATTTGAACTAGTTTAATCAAGTTTAAAAATGTTGACTTGGTCAATTTTAGCTAGATTTGATTGGCCAAGATTTACGGCATGATTAGGCCATAGTTTGGAGTTAATTTGAAGCTTGAAAGGGGTTAAATGGGTTGAATAGGTTAACATAACCTATTTAAACATTAAAGGGCATTTATGTCAACCTAGGTTGACTTGGTCAGCCAGGTTGGCCCGGGACTCGAATTTTGGCTCAACAAGTTTGGTTTGATGTTTTAAGTCAATTGAGGTGATCCTAAGGTCTGGGGAAGTCAAATCAGTCAAAATGCCTATTTTGACCCTTAAGGGCTTGTTTGGTTAACTAGGTCGACCCAAGGTCTGGGATCAGGCTCAACAAGTTTGAAATGACATTTGAAAACCAATAGAAGTGGTTTCATGGCTTAGATAGGTCATTTCAGTCAAATCACCTATTTGGACCCTTAAAAAGCCTCTTAGGTCAATCATGTTGACTTGGTCAAGCAGGTTGACCCAGAGTCTGGAAATGGGTTCAATAGGTTTGGTTTGATATTTGAAACTTGTTGGAAGTGGTTACATTCAATTTGGAGGTCGTTTGGTTTTAAATCGATATTTGAATCCCTTAGGGGCATTTTGGTCAAAAGGGTCGATCTCGTCAAAAAGGCTTGACCAAGGCATATTGAAGTCCAATGAACTCCTAAGGGTGATTAGGATGCATTAGAAAAGGTTATGGGGTTTGATTTGAAAAGGGCATATTGAAGTCTATAGAAAACTTCAATATTGCCATTTGAGGGCATTTTGGTCATTTTGACCCCTGGTCAACTAGGGGTCAAGATGGGTCTACCAAAGTGCATTTTAATGTTTAGTGGGTCAGGATTAACTATTTGGAAGTGATTAGAGGCTTTGGAGAAGACTCTAAGGTCAGGATCTACTGGGTGACAGGTCCAGTGGCATAGGCCATAAATATTTGAAGGTTTTACAACATTTGGATTTTGATTTAGTTTATGGGATTAGAGACTTCAGAATGGGTTCAAATTTGGAGGGTTACCTCCATAGACATGCCTTATCACTTTACAAGTGATAGACTCTGAATTGGAGGTCATCTGACTGGGTTTTGAAGTGTTTGAAAAATCACTGAAAAAGGCTTTTAGGACTTAACCTTTGGACTTGGAATTTGGCTCTGGATTTTTGGGTTTGAGTTAGATTCTGGATTTGAACTATCCATATCATTTATGATTATTTGGATGATCATAAGTGATAGGGTAGGGTTGAACTATATCAAAGGTAGGATTAAGGTTTGAACTTGAGTTTGGATCAGGAGGAGTTCAAAGTTCAAAGTCTGAATATGTCTGAAATCTGGATTTAATTAAAGTTTTAATGGAATTGATATATGGATTGGCATAAGGTCAAGATTGATTTGAAGTCTAGATTGGTTTGATATTTAGATTAATCAGGTGTTTGGATTAATTTGAATCTGGATTGGTCCTAGCATCTAGAGGGACTCTGGGGTTTAGAATCTAGAATTTTCAGGGCCTGGGGTCTAGAAGAATCCTAGGACCTAAAATAGGTCCTAAGATCTGGATCTAGGAGAATCCTAGAGTTTAGGTTGATCTAGAAGAATCCTAGGGTCTAGACTGCATCCTAGGGTCTGGATTGATTTGGAGTCTGGAAGGGTCCTTATCGACCTCATACAAAAATGAGGTCAACAAAACTTTCTTCCTCCTTTTTTTTCCTCCTTGGACAGAAGACAATTAAAGTCTCCCACTATGACCATAGGGAAATCTTCAATCAAATGATGCTCCAATATTTCCCATAAAATCTTTCTCTTGTACACATCTTTGTTCCCATATATTGTAGCAATTCTCTATGTGCCCTTATTAATCACTTCAAGATCTCCAATAAGCATTTGTACTAAAGCTTCTAGTAATTTAAAAGTGGCCAAATCTTGCCTCCATATAACTAAAATACCTCCTGATAGGCCTTCGGAAGGAACATGACAAAAATCCCTGCCATCCTCTGCAATAGAACTCACGACCTTATTATCCACAACCAAAAGTTTAGTTTCAACTAAGCCAAGGAAGAATAACCCAAACTCCTTAATGAAATCCTTTGCATATAGAGAAGCTTTAGACTTCTTAGCTCCTCTACAATTCCAAAAATCGATGGACGACATTAATTATCCAAGGGGAAAAGGTTCCCCGCCCTTATTTTAACTTCACCTTCCACATTCCTAATCCTCGGATTCATCCTGATGGGGCCTAAGCTCTTTAATTGCTTAGTCCCTTTTTTCCTTGACTTGCTTGAACCTTCCTCTGCTTTGCGGGAATGATCCTCCAAATTTCTGTCAACTAACACCTCTTCATTTACTTTGTTAACAGGAACTAAATCTATAGTTAAATTCACTACAGGAATTTCATCTCCAACTTCAACTATTTCACCTTCCTCACTTAGCTTGAATAAAACATCAAACTGGTTAAGATTGCAATTTTCGACTTCAGCTTTTGAGCAACTGATACTTTTACTGCCATATGCAGTAATTTCAAGATCTTCACTTATCTTGCTAGGAGGCATCACAGCATCCTCAGAAAACTTCTCCATTCTACTGTTTTCAGCTTTCTTCGGGTCCGCAAAGTTCTCAACCTTTGATTTGTCTCCTTCTCCCACATTAGAGTTTTTTTTAACAGAAAATTTTTGTCTTGGCCATTTGTTCTGAATATTGAATTTTTTTTCCCTTTTCTTCCCATAATCCACATGAACCCATGGACCATATTCACCTCCATAATCAGCTTCCTTGGCCTTGGGGACATCTTTCTCTACAGTATCTTCCAGAGGTTTCTTCCTCATAACATTTGTCTGATCTTTAACTGGCCTTGCTCCGAAATCATTTAAAATCTGCACAGGTTTCACCTTGCTCACCTGACAGAATTTATCCAAATGACCTATCCTTCCACATTTAAAACAAATGGATGGCAATTTCTCATAACAAACTTTTTGATAGAATTTCCCCAATGCACCTTCAACCCATACTCCTAAAGGAAGTTGGCCTTCTAGATTAATTCTAACACAAACTCTGGCATATTCTTGCCTCCCCCATTGAAACATATTTTCATCAATAAGAAAAGTAACACCAACCTTCGAAGCAATCCTACAGACGTTAATTTTGTCCCAGCTTTGCAGAGGTAGATTAGGAAGCCTAATCCATATTGGAGCCGTTAGTCCCTTCAAAGAGGAAGGATTAAAATCAGGGGACCATTTGTCCAAACCAATTATGCTGCCACTAACGAACCATGGACCATTTTTCAAAATAGCTTCCATAGCTTCTTGTTCTTCAAAGGCACATAATACCCATCCACTGCCAAGTAAAGTCATATGAAACCTTTCAAACTTGTTCCATTGCTTCCTCAATTCCATACTAATGACATGGTAAGGAGTAAAATCCCGAAACACCTTTCCAATCATAGCTTTTTTTAATCTTTCAGAATTTTTCAACTCATTATGCTGGTGAAGCTTCATAACACCATCTTCAGAATAATCCTTCCCATAATCGAAATCAACTATTTTGAAATTAGGCTTCAAATTCCAAGCATAAGCCACCGATTTGCCTGGATGAGGAGGAATGACATACTCCATTCCTCCTATAGAATTGTAGTTCCCTAGCATAGCTGATTCACAATCTTAGACCTTCTCCAGATCGTTCTTCTCCAATTACGCTTCAACAACATCTTCCTCATCTATGAAATTCCCTGATACCATATTAACAGATCCTCCCTGCAATGCTTCATTCTTGGCCGTCAACTTACTAACTCCTGATGATGAATCCTTCAAGGATTGCAAAAAATTTCCAGTTTCTACTTCTCCTCTATTTTTACAAGGTAAAGAATCATCATCTGGATAGAACTCCTTACAAGAATTTCTCGAATCATCAAATATTACATATTTTTCCTTTTCCAATACATTATGAAAGGATCTTCGGAGATTGGAGACCTCCTTCCCTGATCACAAGAGGTTTAACAGAATTAAACCTCAATTTAGTATCTCGTTCAAACAACTTGTTCGCATCGTTGAAAGCAGGAGGCGATACACCTTGACTGTTGCGAGAAAAGATCTTTAATGCAGTCGTAGCAGGAATACGACTGTCACCAGTGCCGGAAGAAGTCCGACGTACCTCCGCCGCCATCGGAGGTGAACAAAAATTGTGGGAATCCAAAGTTTCAAAAATCTGTTAATCTCTCTCTCTCTTTAGAATCGTGGAGCTTCTCTCTCTAGAATCGTGGAGCTTCTCTCTCTAGAATAGTTGTGGCTCCTATTTGGTAGACGACCAACTTTGTATAATATTATTCACATGAACCAACAATCATTCAGATGGTATAGAATTCTCAATTTTGGGAACTCCCATTGAAGATCCTAACATACATTTAGTAAATTTCTTCAAAATTTGTATAATATTTAAGTACAATGGTGTTAGTAATTATGCTATTAAACTTAGATTGTTCCCATTTTCTTTAAGAGACAATGAAAAAATATGGTTAAATTCATTACCCTAGGCTCTATACCACATGGGATTAGTTGGCCCACAAATTTCTAGGAAAGTATTTCTCACCTTCTAAGACTGTAAAATATAGAAATGATAGCACTTCTTTTACTCAATTAGAAGGAGAATCTATTTTTTAGAGTTGCGAGAGATTCAAGGAGATACTTAGAAAGTGTCCTCACTATATCTTACTTGATTGATTGATAATTCAAACTTTTTATAATTGATTGCTAGGATCCCTTAGAGCAATAATTGATGCTGTAATTGGAGGTTCTCTAATGTCAAAGCTTTTTGATGATGCTTATGAATTAATTGAAGAAATGACAATAAATAATTTTTGTGGTATACTAATAGGGTTAATCCTCTAAGAGTGGTGGGAGACTATGAAAATAATTCCTTATCTATTTTGACTATACAAATTGCAGCAATATCAAAGAAGTTGAGTACTTTAGGCTTAAATTATGATTCATCTTTATATTTGGAAGATAAAAGCTCAGTGGAAGAGAATGATATCTAAGGGATTGAAGATATAAATTTGATTGAAAGATAAAATAATCTCTATTCAAATACATATAATTCAGGTTAAAGGAGTCACCCCAATTTTAGTTGGTCAAATAATAATAGTGGAACTCAATGAAATTCTAGTCAAAATAACTAAGGAGCAAATTGGAATAATCAAAATCAAGATAATAATAATCTATGACTAACTTATCCTCCTAAATTTAATCAAGGCAATTAGTATGGAACTAAAAGACACCACAAGAATATATTTTCATAAAATTGAGAACTTAATTACAAAATCAAGCTTCTTTAATTAAAAACTTGGAAACTCATTTAAGTTAGCTTGTAATTTCTATGAGTAGTAAGCCCATAGGATCTTTATCTAGTTATATTGAAGTTAATCCTAAGAAAAAAGAAAGAGATACTAATGGGACCCAACTAAAGAGTTGCAATCATTCACCTTAGCCAAATAAAAAATCTAGGGAAGTTTGACTTAATGCTATAAACTTAGCTCTACTTGGGAGGCAACCTAATCTTAGGTCTAATCAGTTTTCCAGTCTAACTGAAGACTATAAACTTAGTGCTTTTAGGTAGGCAATCATATCCTATAGATTAGGTTTTGCTTAATTTGTTTAAAAAAATTCTTTAAAAGACAAGAAGTGAGTGTCGTGGCGCCATATCTTCTAACACTGCAGCGCCCCGACGGTCCATAATGATTGAATTTCAAAATTTTTAAACACCTTTCCTGTTGAAATCTATAAAACCTATTAGGAGAAAGTTCACTTCTCAATCCTTATTACTTACCCTTTCGTGAGAACTTTATTTTCTTCTCTTAGAAATTCAATTTTAAGTGATGGAAAGGATCAAGCATAAACTCACTTCTTCAAAGTACCAAAATGAATATCATACTAAGAATGAGGATTCTTTTTAACTTCTCCACATGCAAAGTTGTACTATTATTACTAAGTTGAACAAATTTAAAGAGGAGTTGTAGGAACATAAGAAGAACTATTTAATAGAAGTAAGGAAGATGCATGATGGTAGAGTTTTTTGTATCATTTATTTCCTGGGCAAACTATAATGCTATTTGATTATAGGGATAAGTATTGTCATAGAAAAATAAAAACTAGATGGAATGGCCCTTAAACTATTATTAGAAATTTTTCTTAACAGTGCCATGAGGATACATGATAAGAAAACTTTGCAAACCATAAAATCCAATAGATATATATTGAAACCATGTGATTTAGAGGAGTGAAGAATTCTTAAGGATGTGAATGTGTATTTTGTTCTAATTTATTATTTTGTAGAAGAGAAGGAAGTGATGAGAAATATTGGCTTGTATTTTATACTTAATTGAAAACATATATTTTGAGAGCCATTGTTGAATTTTGGGTGCCTTGTGCACTGGTTATCTTGAATCTATGTTATGTATTATTAAATTACGTGTCTTGTAATGTTTATTTACATATTAGTAAATTTCCTTCATACTTAAATTGTTATTATCCTCTAATTATTTTTATATTCTAACTTTTTAACTAACCCTTATAAAAATGATAATTAAAAATTATGTTAAATTAGGATAATAATAAACCCTATATCCTAATTTGAATAAACTTTATTTATACTTCATAGGTTGGAAAAACTAATACTTAACTCATCAATTATTTAAGTTGTTATTCTAATTTAAATTTATAAGCTATATCTTAATGAAATTAACTTTTTAAATTGAAAGATGAATAATTAGTATTAAATATTATATATGCGTAGATTAAATTTTTTAATTATAGCTAGCTTGAAGATGGAATTAGTAATTTCATTAAGTCCTTATATTAAATCATTAAGATTGTATTAAGCTCTAAAGTAGAAGCTGATATTCAAAATTGTTATTATATACTCTACAAAAAAATAAAAGTACTATAAAATAGTTCTCAAAAGAAAGGGAAAAAGAAAAAAGAAATAATCAAAATAAAAAGATGAGTACATTCAAAAATTGGTATCCATAAAAGCTTAAAGATTGAAAATATAATCTTATACATAAACTAAAAAGGATAAAATGGGAGAGATAATACAAGTGATGGTGAACTATTAAAAGAATAATTTTAACTACAACCATATATAATCATTAAAACTCAATTATTCACTTCAACGACTAACTGTTAATGAGTAATCCATGACTTATAATTTTGAATTGAACAATAAGTAGAATAATTGATTAATTTAACTATTAGTATTTTTCTAAACTAGAAGTATAACCTTAATCATTTTATTTTATAATTTTTTTTTTAATTTTGATTAATCACTTAATCAGAATTACAAAAAAAAAATTTGCTTGAGAAAAAGTAAGAGTTTAAACTGAGTAGGATTTGATGAGTGTAAATAATATTATATTTTATATCTTAAATTTTTAATGAAACTATTTTGTTTTACTTATGTTTGTCCAAAAAAATATAAGAAATATGCAAAAATTTAAAGTATGGTACAGTACCGTGGTATTGGACACTACACCACCGTGGCGCCACCACTAACACTGCCAGAGTGCCCAATATAAACATGGCGATGCCTAGTGAAAGTTTGTTAGGGATGTTAAGCACTTATGAACTAGCCCGAGGCTAACTAAGAGGGGGTGAAATGGTATTTTACAAATTTTTTTAAGCAAAGCACAAAACTAAAATCAAAACAATTCACCACAAAGTGTAATGGATGCGAAAATTAAATGCGAAAATAAAACAAAGAAAGATCACACCAGATTTATACTGGTTTGGTCAAGCCTTGACCCAAGTCCACTCCTTGGAGGCACCCTCCGAGTATTGCACTAACTAAGTGTCTTTCCTTTAGCTCCCACAACTAGGCGGAGAAGCCTTTACAACCGACTCTTTTTCACCAACCCTGGTGCAGTAGAGAACCGACTCATTTTACTTTCTCCTGAAGTGGGCGGAGAACCCGTACCGTTTGCTGAAGTAGTCCTCCCAAGAACCTCCCAAGGATGAAGGAAGAAGAACAGAGAAGATGACTTGGAACCTTGCTTGGAGCAACCTTTCTGAACCCTCTCATAAACTCCCCCTCACAATTTCCTCTCTCTCTCTCTCTCTCTCTCTCTCTCTCTCTCTCTCTCTCTCTCTTTCCCCCCTCCCCCTCCCCAGGCTCTCTCAGGTCAAGACAGCAGCACTCAAGGTCTTTAGCATGAGAAAATTTGGGTCCTTAAATAAACTTTTAAGAATCGATATTATCATCCAGGACGATATTTCTATTGTCCTGTATGATCAGTACAAATTAAGTTGAATCAGCCTGGATGGCATGGGACAATCAGAAGAAATTTTGTTCATATCGTCCAAGATGATAAAATATCGTCATGTACGATTAGTTCAAATAACAGATTATCGGCCAGATAATCACTCGAAAAGGAGGTCTGGACAATCCAAAATTAGCTTTATCGTCTGGGCCGATCTCACGATCATCTCGGACGATTAGTTCAAAACTGAGGAAAATCATCCAGAACATCGCTTGAAAAAGAGCTGGCTGATGTTTGATCGTCCAGGAGCAACCAAGGATTTTTGAACTGATCATCCTGGATGATCCTGCGATCATCCATGATGATGTGATTGTATCAATCAAGCCTTAATTTCTTTCATTAATTACCAAATTAATTTAGGCATAATTGTGTTAAATCATTCAGGCCGATGTAATGGATCGGCCTGGCCGATGTCTAAAAATAAATCTTACCTAAATAGATCTGGTGGTTGATTCTTTCTAATTTGAGCTTATCGTCCTGGTCAATATAAGGATCATCCAGGACGATGTGCTTAATGATGACTGCCTTAACTAGGATGCCCTAATTAAGGTTTCTATTTTTAATCGGATTATCCTGGATGATATGAACATCGTCCAGGACGATGTACTCAAAAATAGAGAATAACTGAAAAACCCTCAAGTGTGTGTGTGCAAGATTACTTAGCATCATTAACCACTTTTACAATGGACTCGAGAAAGAAAAAATTACAAATTGACTCAAACTAAATCTACCCAATCTTGTGCTAGCTTGAGTTGCACTCGATCTTGTGGACCTGAAAAGTTAGTTGACAAGGCAGTCACAGATAATTATTAATGTTTGTTATCGTCAAAAGTCTAATCCATAAACTTAAATTTGCAACAATCTCCCCCTTTTTGATGAAGGCTAACATAATCATAAGAGTTTAAGCAGTTTCAATAGTCTAATGGAAAATAGTATAACGAAAAGTAGTTTACTAAATTCCAGAATTAAAGTATAAGGTATAGCAGACTACTCCCCTTTTTGACCTCACAAAAGGAAGAGGAAACTAAAAAGCAGAACATAAACTAAAATAACCATAAGAAAAATAAACTATAGAAGAACATCATAATAAAAAAACTAAAAAAATGAGGGACCCTCGTCATCAGACGGAGGAGGTGGTGGTGGCTGAAAGTAACTAGTCAATGTGGCAAACTAAGATCCGAACTAGGCCATATCCTGGTCATACTGATGCTAAATGCGGATGATGTCCTCATTATGTTGCTGCTCCTGTGCAGCAACGTAGGCCTCAAAGTGGGTCTTCCACTGATCAAATCTCTCCACCAACTAATCCAACTGAGAGTGCTAGTGGAGAGAAATAAGTGCAGGATGTGGAGCGGGAGCCTCCTCCTCCTCAGCCCCCTGAGCTTCCTCATCCCCTGGGTAGAGATGAGTATGTGAAGGATGTTGAAGGAACTGTTTGAGTAGAAGCGTAGCTGAAGGTCGGGAGGAGCAGGATATTGAAGGTTGTATTTGGACTCTAGAACATATGTAATGATGTGTCCTAGAGCAAGATTGGGCTTCCTTCTATGACCTGATCTCTAATTGTAGTCAAATGTTCAATGTAATGAAAGATCAGGTCGGTTGCATTGAATTCATGATTAGCCATGATGTAAAAAGTGGTGAGTGAAAGAAGGGGAGTGATATGGATTCGATCGCCGGCTTTGGGAATCACAGAGGTGCGAAGGATGTGTTGGATCGTCCTAGCATCTTTAAGTAAAGAGCTAGTCTCTCCAACATGAATGGGGGCATTGGTGTGATGTAGAAAGTGATTGATCGTAGCCTTGTTAAAATTAGGATAAGAAACCAAGGTATGCAGCTTATCCCAATGGTGGAAAGTTGTTGCAATTCTGCACAATCCTGGTATGTGATCTCGACTGGGCGTCGATTCACAAACAAGGTGAGAGCAGTGTAGGCAGAATTGATTCAGAGGTTGGCATAAAATTCAAAGAGAAGTTCTGAATTAAAAGAGATTGCGAGAGTGAGAATAAAACATAAAGAGGTGTGAGTGAATAGGTCGAGTACTGGGTAGGAGAGGTGGTTTGGATTGATTGATCTTGAGAGAGTAATGCTATAATCTTTGTATCGGTGGTAGGCAGCCTGATCATCTGCCTCCCAAAATCGAGGGTCCAGCGTGGCCCTCGAGGAGCTTCCAAATGTGTGACGAGAATGCTTGCCGCCAGCCATTAGTAGAAAAAAGCAAGGAACAAGAAGTACAAAGCCAAAGACAGAGATTGGTGTGAAAAAAAATAGCTGGATGGCTTAGAATTTAAAGGATCGGCCGGATCATCCAGGCCAATCGCAGGATCATCCAGGACAATCCGGTGCAATTATTACGGATGGCCGATTGGTCAAAAAAGGCAGTCCGATCATCCGAGATGATCAGATATTGTCTGGGACTATTAGACAAGCGATCATCCCGAGGAGTCCGACCGGACGACTGTTGAAAAAGTAGATCGTCTAGGTCGATTATGTGGATCATCCAGGACGATGCTCAATAATGGATCATTCTGGCCGAATTTATAATGTTCTAAATCATATGCCACGTGTATCATCCAGGATGAACAGTGGATCGTTCAGGACGATTGTCCAAAAATGGATCGTCACGGGAAAATTTATAGATTTTAAACATGCTGACACGTGTATCGTCCAGGATGAATAGGTGTATCGGACAGGATGATTACCAATAAATGTATCGACCAGGACAAAAAGGTATCGACCAGGACGATAAAGATGATTGTAGTAGAGGATGATCATATCATTCAGGATGATAATGGATTGTCCAGGACGATGAAGAGTAGAAAAGTCAAAAATATTCAACAGATGGAGTTTTTGAAGAAAGATAAGCAGATCATCTAGGACGATATAAATATCATCCAGGATGATGTGACAAAAAAATTTGAAATCAGAGGAATGATGGAAATGATCAGAGAATGACCAAAAACAATAAAATAAACTAAAAATAAAAATGATAAA
This sequence comes from Dendrobium catenatum, assembly GCF_001605985.2. Lineage (NCBI taxonomy): Eukaryota > Viridiplantae > Streptophyta > Magnoliopsida > Asparagales > Orchidaceae > Dendrobium > Dendrobium catenatum. Next base: position 5,209,018 of record NW_021319205.1, on the reverse strand, counting down.
ATACAAAAAGGCATAAAAACTAGTAAAGAAACAAAGTTTTTTTTTTTGATCAAGACATGAACATGATATAATCTCCATGTGATTAAAATTTTGTAAGTTAATGAGTTAACAACATAAAAAATCCAAAAAATGGTAAAATATTCGATCTTGTTAACCCTAAGCTCTGACTTCTTTTAGGGTAAAATCATCTTTTGAAATCAAAAGGTCTAACTCAGAAAAATTAATTGGATAAGAAAAAGAGATCTGATCAAGACTTGATTTCAGAAAAATATCTTACAGAATAATGTATCTAAGTAGTTTGTTACAATCACAAAATTCAAAATCAAATCCTTGAAAATCTCAAGTGATACATAAAATCTTCTAAGTTTTAAGAGTTGGAAGAAAGGAAGATAGCTTTTTGATGGGCTCATTTTATGCCTCTAGTCCATTGAATGGCGCACTTTGCACATTTTTTCTTTTTGATATATATATATTCAATTTGGCGTCATTGCGCATCTTTTGCTTTTGGCATCATTGGCCAATTTTTTTAATTATTTTTTTACAAGCTAGATTCTTTTTCATAATACTCTTAAATATTTTTCATAATACTCTTAAATATTCTTAGTTGTGAGTATATGTTCTAGATATTAGAGAAGAAAAACTCACTCTCTAATATAGGGAAGAACAAACTACAAAATAGAATAAAAAATCATATGAGAAATGCATTGACATGATAATGAGAAAATTTGAAGTAAAAAAACTTTGATTATTATAAATATAAGCTAGATTACTGTAGCAAGATAGAAAAGATCTCAATTACAAAATCTAGTTGTTAATTTAAGATAAACTTTTATTTAGAAAAGAATATTTCACCACCAAAATAGATTAGAGAAAGAGACACAATCAATGGTGTTTTTACCCTTTAGTAGATTAAGAGATGTAAAATATTGATTACAAATTTTCAAAAAGATAAAAATAAGGCATAAGATAACAATTTAACGATGATTTAGAAAAAAAATTGAAGGAATACAAAAAATAAAGTACCAAAAAGTACATAAAATAATTATAAAAAAATAAACAACTAAAAAACTAATCAAAAGATAAAGCAAAGTAATCAGCAGATAATCAGATTATAAATCAGTAGAAATCAAGTTCATGCATTAATGTCAATCACACCCAATCTGGTCTTTAAAGTACTGAAGGTGTCGAAGGCAAGTGGTTTAGTAAATATGTCAGCCAGTTGATTCTCAGTCGCCACATGGTGTAACTCAATGTCTCCCTTAGTCACATGGTCTCTAATAAAGTGATGTCTTATGTCAATGTGCTTAGTCCTTGAATGTTGTGATAGGATTTTCTTAGAAATATAGATGGACACTATGTCATCACAAGAACTGAGATGGTGCCTACTAGGTAATCTAAATCCAGTACTTGTTGTTTAACTAAAGGACTTGGGGCCACAGTGCAAAGACCAATGACACGATGGTATTGGATTTGATTTGATTGAGAAATGGCTCAAGGGGGGGCCTTCTTCTTTGGGCACTTGGTCAAGCAAAGGCTAACCCAAGTGAGCCAGGCTTGGGCTTCCAAGAAAGGTCTCTTGGGAGTCCAAGGAGCCACCCTTGGTTTCAAATTGGATTGAAATGGTCTTGGTCAAATAGTTTAGTTGGAAGTGTGTCTATGGGTCATTTAGTCAAATTTGATTGACTTGGTCAATCTGAGTGTACTAAACTAAGAATTAGGTCCATTTAATTTTAATTTGGGAGGTATCCATGAACTAGTGAATGGGGTGTCAAGATGTGGGGGGTCAATTGGGTCAAAGTGACCATTTTAACCCTTAAGGGGCCTTAAGGTCAAAATGGGTTGACTTGGTCAACCAAGTTGACCCATGGTTGGAATTGAGTTCAAGAGGTTTCAAAGATCATTTGGGGAAGGTTTCAAAAATTGATTGTTATATCAAGTTAACTCTAGGCCAAAAGTCCAATAATGCCCTTTAAGGGTATTTTGGTCATTTTGACTTTGAGTCAGTTTTGGGTCGAATTGAATCTAAAAAGATGTAGATTATTGCTTAACAAGTCAATATAAAGGTGTTGGAGGTGATCAAAGGGTTTGGAGGGGGCTCCAAAGTCAAATCCCACAAGGTGGAGGGTCCAGTGGCATTGACTGTAAATATTTGAAGGTTTTGTAACCTTTGAAACTAGATTGAGTTTATGATGTTAGAAACCTCCAAATGAGTTCAAATTTGGAGGATTGACACTAGAGACATGTCGCATCAATATGAAACTGGCAGACCCTGAATCAGGTGCCAATTGACTGGGTTTCAAGGTGATGGAAAAATCACCTAGAAAGGGCTTTAGGACCTAAGTCCTTAGCTTAAAGGTTCTGGGTTCAGATTGGGTCAAGATCTGGAATGGACCTAAAGGCTATGAACTAGGAGGATCCTAACATCTAAAGTCCAAAGAATCCTAAGGTCCAAGGCTCAAGAAGGGGTTGAAAGTGACCTCATACCAAAATGAGGTCAACAGTTATTACTTGAATTAGAGATAAAAATATCCTCTTTTATAGGAGTTGGAAACATCTAAATATTTCATCTATTTTTATAGCCTTCAAAGGAGGGTTTTGCCTACATAATTAATAATGAGCCTCTCTTGAGTGTTATCGAGCAGCTTTCATCAACAAAATGGTGAATTATTACTCGAATTTGACATTAAAAATATCATCTTCTATTGAACTTAAAAATAACTTGTAATATTGTTGCGTCCTGGAATATTCATAACGGTAGAGAAATATATAATTTAACATCTTAGCGTTGTACGAAGATCTAGCACACAATCAGATAAGAGAGATTGTGTAACATTCATAAGAGCACTAGAGTTTTTACATGGAAAATGCCTAAAAAGGGGGAAAAACCATGGGGTCTAGCCCAGTTTGAATGAATCCACTAGTATTTATAGTCGATTACAAATGAGGCCCTTCCTTGGGAGAAGGTCTTGGCTTGATGATACAAACGTACATCATATAGAGCGCATTACATGGTGGGAGTTACAATATAGACATATTTATTTGGTCGGCATGACCATAGTCGGTAGGATGGAGACCGAAAAGACTGTTGTCTAGTGATGGAGGTCGGAAGGACCATAGTCGGCAGAATACATGGTCAAAAATTTGTTGTCTAGAGATGGAGGTCTAAAGGATCGTAGTCGGCAGGAGATAGAGGTATGAAAGACTGTTGTCTGGTGATGTAGGTTAGAAGGACAGTAGTAGGTGATGGAGGCCGAAAGGACCATAATCGGCAGGAGACAGGGGTCTGAAAGACTATAGTTGGCAGGAAACTGGGGTCAGAAAGACCATTCTATATTGATGGAGGTCGGAAGGACCATAGTAAGAAATGGAGGTTGGAAGGACCGTAGTCGGCAGGAGACCAGGGTCTAAAAGACCGTTGTAGTAGGGTGGTACTCTAGTAGAACTCTGGGCATCAAGTAGTGTCCTAGTAGAAGTCCGAGCCTTAGGTGGTGTTCTGGTGGAGCACAATGCCTCAAGAGGCTGTTAGGCGTAAGTTTGAGCCTTAGGTGATGGCCTGGTGAAGCACAGGGCCTCAAGCAGTGGTCCAGTGGAAGTCCGGGCATCAGGTGGTGGCCGGGTGGAGCATAGAGCCTCAAGCGGTGGTCCGGCAGAGCAACAGTGTCAGGAGGTGGTCTGGCGGAGGTGAGGACCTCAAGTGTGGTTCGACAGAGCAATGGTGTTAGGCTATGGTCTGGCAAAGGTGAGAGCCTCAAGTGGTGGTTCGGTGGAGCAATGGCGTCAGGCGGTGGTCCGGCGGAGGTGAGGGCCTCAAGTGTGGTCCGGCGGAGCAACGGTGTTAGGTGGTGGTCCGGCATAGGTGAGGGCCTCAAGTGGTGGTTTGACGGAGCAACGACGTCAGGCAGTAGTCTTGCAGAGGTGAGGGCCTCAAGTGGTGGTCCGGCGAAGACGAGGGCCTCAAGTGGTGGTCCAGCGAAACTCCGGCGGTGATCGAGAAGGAGCTTCTTCCTTCTCTTCTCCTCTTCTCTTCTTGATTCGATCCCTTTTCAAGAGAAATGAGGGGTCTATTTATAGATTTTCTGGAGTGGCATGGCCCGTAAATAGGTGAGAGATCAAGAGTAAATGGGGAGTGGTTGGATGGATGATCGATATTGAATCTCTTGAGCATGGATCATTTGATGGACATTTGAACGTCTTAATGATTTCAAAATTTAGTGATCTTGGGCTCATTGGATTCGTGTCGTCGAGCCACACGATTCGACTATAAGCTCGTAAAGTTTAGAAACCGTTTGCTATCCCAAATTGTCGTTCGAACCTTCCATTAGCGCTTCGGGTCCTTGATTTGGACTTATTTTGGCTCGGATTGAGTCGAATTTGGTGTCGTTGGGTTTGTATTTCTGAGACGTTCAGTTTGACTATAAGTTTACTAAAATCGGAGTTTCGATGGTCCTAATTTTAATTTCGGAAGTTTCCAACTTGATTTTGCATCGAGATTCGTGCCCGATCAAGATAAATTTTTGATGACGTATCAGTTGCCCCCCTATTTTCAGACGTCGATGTTCCAGAAGTCTGAAAATATACGTCACAGTATTTCCAATTGATTAAATTGCAAAAAATGTTAGAAATTTGTGTTCCAAGATATTTGAAATTGCTCAAAATTTATTTTAGAAGCTTCGTTGAGCTTTGAATATAATGAGCAAGGTATAGTAATGCAAGCTATAGTAATTGTATATGAGTTTTGTTTACATGAGGTCCCTCAGTAAATTTCTTGTAATTAATGACTGTACAACTAATTCTAATTTTCAGATTAAGTGGAGCGAATTTAAAATAATTTGATATGTAGACATGAATGCAACCAAAAGATTAACAATCAATCGAATTGCATCCCACAGCACAACAATGGTCAACGTCTACTTTTGCCATCCCATCAGACCCTTTAGGAAAGGATAGGGATGAAGAAGAATCACCCTTAGAGTGAAGAAAACTTTACCAAACAGAGGCCCCCATGCTTCATAACCACTGTTCAATGCAAAAGAGAAGCTGGCCATGTTTAAAATAATGAGGGTGGTTGGCAGAATCAAAAGTGTTGTTCACTTGAACACATAGATCTCGTTGAATTCAGCATCATCAGAAGCTTTTGATGTGACAGTGAAGTTTGAACCAACACCAGCTAGCATCTTTAAAAAACCTTGAAAGACCGCGAAGAGATGGGCGGAAACAACTCCAATAACCCAAAACTGTTCATTACACCACCAGTCCACGCCGACACCAATCCAATGAAGCTCCAGAACGTTGGTAAGGATGATGGGTATAAAGAGGCCAAGGAACAGCATACTCTCAATATTGGAGAGAGTAGGTTTCGTTCCTTTTTAATTGAATTTTGTTTTTGTCCTTCTCATATTCACTTAGGATTCCAAGGCAAATTCAATAAAATTTTGTCTTTTATAATGAGCTATTTGCTTTTTATTTCTCTTGTAAAAATTTTCTCATTTATTTATTACAGATGCCGCTGGCTTGTCTAGAAAGACGCGTCCTTTTGAGGCGTATAATTGGAATAATTATTACGTCCTCCCACCGGATGTAGAGAAACATCCGGTCGCAGGCAAAAATCGTGCGGTACCGAGGTGTACCGAGTTTTTTGAATTTTTTTTTTTAACATTTAGACTATTTAAGGAAAATTCACACACACAATGCATACACAAAGACTCGAACCCAAGACCTCTTAGTTGGAAGCATAAGCTCTCAACCAACAAGCCAAGGTGAGCTGTATGCTTTTTTTTCTTTCCCATAACTTCCCTAACTTCTCGTCCCCTCTCACGCCTATAAATACCCCTAAGGGGTATAAAACTTTTGCACTTCCTCCTCTCTTTCAACTGAGGCATTCCCCCGGGCCCTATACAGGCGGTATCCCATTTCCAGGCCCGGGGCCCCTCTTTGCAAGAAGGAGACTTCTCCCCCTTTCTTCTTCTTCTTCTTTCATTTGAGGCCTTCCCCTAGGCCCTGCATAGGCGGCATCCCCTGTCCAGGCCCAGGGCCCCTCTCTGCAAGAAGGATACTTCTCCCCTTTACGCCCTTATCCCCTTATGCCCTCTTCCTATACTTAAGGCTTTCCCCTATTTTTGGATATGTGGCATTCCTTATCCGACTGCAGGGTCCCTCCCTGTACAGAGGGCATGTCAGGTGGTACATTCTTCTTCGAATGATTCCACGATTGAGAGGGATTCACATCTGTAGTTGGTTGGCGATGGAGGTTGGAGAGACCATTGTAAGGAGGAAAGTTGAAAAGACTATTGACAGGTAGAAATCCGGCATCATGTAAAAATACGGCATCGAGTAGGAGTCTGACGATGAACAGAAGTCCTATGAAGGGTGGAAATTTGGCGTCGAGTAGAATTCCAACGATGTCCATAAATTCAATGTTCGATAGAAATTTGATGTCGGGGAGTAGTACAACAACAGGTAGAAATTCAACGTCGGGTAGAAGCCCTATGAATGTCCATCGATAGGCATGAGTTTGAAATTGGGTAGAAGTACAACATTGAGTAGAAGACTAATGAAAGTCTATCGATGGAAAGAAGTTCGATAACAGTTAGTAGTTTGATGGTAGGCAGAAGTTCGACTTCGGGTAGAAGTATTACATCGAGTAGAAGACCGAAGAAAATTCATCGACCGGCAGAAGTCCAACGACGGGTAGTAGTTCGATGATTGGAAGAAGTCCAACGTCGAGTAGAAGTATAACATTGGATAGAAGACCGATGAAAGTCCATCGACGGTCAGAATTCTAACGACGAGTAGTAGTTCGATGGCAGACTAAAGTCTAATGTCAAGTAGAAGTAAAACATCGGGTAGAAGACTGATGAAAGTCCATCGATGGGCAAAAGTTCAATGACGGATAGTAGTTCGATGGCGGGCAGTAGTCTGATGGTAGGTAGAAGTCCAACGTCGGGTAAAAGTACAACGATGGGATGAAGCTCAGGGTTTGGTAGATTTTCGCTGAAAGTCCTAACAATGTTAACCTGTATGGAAGAGGTCAAGAGAATCCATCAAGGATGTAAGACCTGTACAAGATTATATGTCAGTGCTTTTGCTCGATGGTGTTAACCTGTGTAGAAGAGGTCAAAAGAATCCAACAAGAATGTGAGACCAATCCGAGGTTATATGTCAGAGCCCCGCTCAATGATGTTAACCTATGTGAAAGAGGTTGAGATAATCCACAAAGGATGTGAGACCTATCTGAGGCTATATGTCGAAGCATTTGCTCGATGACATTAACCTGTGTGGAAGAGGTCTAGAGAATCCACCAAAGATGTGAGACCTATCCGAGGTAGTATGTCGGAGCCTTTGCTCGACAACATTAATCTGTATGGAAGAGGTCGAGAGAATCCACCAAGGATGTGAGACATATCTGAGGTTGTATAACAGAGCCTTTGCTTGACGATGTTAACCTGTGTGGAAGAGATCAAGAGAATCCATCAAGGATGTGAGACCTATCCTAGGTTTTATGTTGGCTCCTTTGCTCGACGACGTTAACTTGTGTGGAAGAGGTCGAATTGAATCTCCCTGGGAATGATTTTGCTTTGATTGGGAGGGGGCGAATGTCGCGTGTATCCCAAATCAAATGTAAAGAAGGTTTTATCTTTAGACCGTTGCTGCCTTTTTGAGATCAAGATCAAGACCTTGCCCAAGGAGTAGAATTCCAGCAGGGGACTGTATGAAAATTATAATTGATCGGAAGTATCTTTGTATTTGGTGATATTTTCCTAAAATATCATTTTGATATTGAAAGCATTGGAGGATCTTTTTGACTATGATTGGAGTCAAAATTGCCCCTCGGACTGCATCTGATTCTTATGAAATTGATGCAACAATAACTGATGTAAGGAAGTTGACTTGAATAACCTTCTATGGTTGGAGCAAAATTTTGCCCCCCAGTTGGGAACCACGTTCCCACAGATGGCGCCAAACTGTTGGGTCCTAGAATATTCATGATGGTAGAGAAATATATAGTTTAACGTCTTAGCATTGTACAAAAATCAAGCACACAATCAGATAAGAAAGAGGGTGTAATATTCATAAGAGACACCAGAGTTTTTACGTGGAAAACCCCTAAAAAGGGGGAAAAACCACGGGGCATGTCCCAGTTTGAATGGATCCACTAGTATTTGCAGTCAATTACAAATGAGGCCCTTCCTTGGGAGAAGGCCTTGGATTGATGATACAAATGTACATCATATAGAGCGCATTATATGGTGGGAGTTACAATATAGACATATGTTGAAACTCGTTCACTATGAATTAGGTTGTTAAACCTAAGCTTATGTCCCAAGGCTATCCAAGAGGGAGGGTGAATTAGTATTTTAAAAACTTATCCCTCTTTTGAATATTTTGAACTGAAAGTAAACTTTAATGAATTTTTAGAAATAATTTTTCAACCATAATTTTTAAAATAGAAAAAGCTGAAAATAAAAAGCAATAAAGAATAAAAGACACAAGATTTATAGTGGTTCGGTCAAAACCAGACCTACATCCACTCCCCGGAGGCACCCTCCGAGTATTGCACTAATACCAATAGTATCTCTCCTTTTGCTCCCACAGCAAGGCGAAGAAGCCTTTACAACAAACTCTTTCCACCACTACCCGGTGCGGCAGAGAACCAACGTCCTTTTATACTATTCCCAGTGTTGGCAGAGAACTGTTCGTCCTTTTACACTCTCCTAGTGTGGCAGAGAACCCTCCGGCTGTTCACACACTCCTAGTGTGGGTAGAGAACCCTTCGGCTGTTCATACTCACCAAGTGTCGGTAGAGAACCGGATCTTCTTGACAGATCTCCTCACAAAAAATCTAGAAGAAAGAAAGAAAAGAGTGAAGTAATCACAATTCAAAAGCAAAGACTCTTACCTTTAAACTCCAAGTGAAGCCTTCACACTCCAGTAGCAAGAATCCTTCTTGAAATACTCTCTCACACTCTCTCCTTGACTCTTCTTTCAATAGACACGAAGATCAATGAGAAAAAAGATTTGGTGGCAGTCTAAATTGGACTATATATAGAAGAGACATGAAAAACCGTCCAAAAACCATAAATTTTAAAGTTAACACGAAATGGATCGTCCCATACAATCGTGGATCGTCCTTGACAATTTTACTTAAAGTGTTAGAAATGGTCATAATGTATATTGGTATGAACTATGTTTGTACACGATCATCGTCCCGTACGAACTAGGTTTGTCCAGACGAATAGTTATTTCATAGGTCAGTTCCCAAATAACTATAGGATGTAACCAACTTACTTAAGTCCGTTCCCATCGTCCTAGGACGAACAGGATTTCATCTGGATGAAATTTTTACGGAGAGTAACTCATCCAAGCACGATTATAAATGTCGTCTAGACGAAAATTTTATAGAGCCCAACTCGTCCGGGGACGATTATAATTTCATCTGGACAAAAATTTTACGGAGTCAACTCGTCTGGGGACGATTATAATTTTGTCTGGACGATGGAGAAGAAAATGAATAATGAAAAAAATTGCATCAAATAGGACTGAATTTCAGAAATTTGATAATATCTTTTAAATCTTACCAGTAAATAAGTTTGACACTCCATTAGAAGAATTAGTGCGAAGAATATTCTGAACTAAATTTTTAAAATAAGAATATTTTTAAATTTTTAAATTGTTTTGAAATATGTATATATAAATTATTATATATTATACTAATATTTGAAATAAAATTTTTTAATTTTAAAAAAATTTCATAATTATTTTTTATCAGTATATTCTGATTTATTTTTTACCATGTGCTTTGTTTTTTTCTTTATTATGTAGGCAAGTATTCTTAAATTTTATTGAAAAATTTCGACATTTTAGATATAATAATAGTTATACATCTGGACTTATTAATTAAACTAACCGTTGGAAAATTTTATCTTTAAATTATTTTATAAAGGTGCACATTAATTATCATAATTAGCAAAAGGAGCATATTTATTTAAGAATTTAAAAAGAAGTTACTTTACCTAAATAATTGACGTAAAGTTTGGCGTATTCTTAATGTGCCAATTATATTGATGTATTCAATGAAGGAAAGTTCTTACGTGCGGTTTTCGTATTTGTTTGGAAGCAAATCCGGACACGCCATGTCACCCGGAGCCCGGTGCATTTAGGTGATGTGGCACATCTGGATTCACTCTAGATGATCCGAATATCGCACGTAATAATCTCTAAGTGGAGAGAGATGAAAGAGATAGAAAGGCGGCATAGAGAGAGAAAGGGTGGAGATAGAGAGAGAGAATAGTATTATGGGGCTGCCTTTCTCTTATACAAATTTTATAAATATATTTTAATTATTAAATAATTGTTTAATATGTTAATTTTTTGGCTAAAAATTTTCAATAAAAGATTAAACATATAAAAATTTTCTCTCTCGCTCTCTCCCGCATCTCTCCTCTCTCTCTCTCACATCTGCCGAGATGAGAAGAATAAGTCAAGAGTTTTGGGCTAATAATTTAATTTTTTTTTGAATAGTCATCCTCTCTCTAAGTTCTATTTCTCTCTTAATTTGGAACTCAATGCAACAAACAAAAATAACGCATTCAGAATGCCCTATTTCTTTTGGCGCATTCTAAATGCGTTATTTTATTTGATGAATTTGCTCATTTTTAAAATTCTCTATTAACTATGGATCATGTTGTGGTTGAGGCTGATATTTTGCTAATTTGAAGATTAAGCTCTTCTATATAAAAATTTTCCCTAAACTTTTTATTTTAATGTAAGTAATTTCAAGAATAACTGATAAATATTTTTTTTGTGGGACTTTTTTTCTGTATGGTTTTGACAAGGGCAATTTAATAGCAACAACAAACTTACTCGCATCAATTCCGCATATATCTTGATTAGATTTTTATTTGGGACAATTTTATTAAAGTATTATTTAAATATAAAATTTTTGTACTAAAATTATTTTAGAAAAGCATAGTAAGAAAATATCCAAATAAATCTTAGGCTTCATTTGATACAACTTTTGATAACTTCTCTTTTATTGTTTTAAGGAAATTCTTATATTAAAAAGTTTTGATAAAGCACTAAGAAAATTATCTCAAATAAAATCTTAATTTCTATATTATTCCTCAAGAAAAATAGAAAAAAAAGACTACCTTATATAATCTAATTAAAAATATTTAATTACTATTCAAATTATCTTAAAATATGAGTGCAATATATAAATAACTAATATTATACTTATCTTAAAATATATTAAGAGCTTGAATATTCATCTTGTTTATATTTTAATCAAGATATTAAAATAATTTTTTATAAAATTAGATATAAGAAAATTTAAAATATTTAAATTTTTTTAAGATAAAAAAAATTTAAATATATAAAAATTTTGTAAAAATATAGGTAAAATCTTTTTAATATTTTTATGTCTCTTTCACAATAAAATAATTTATCTATTGTTAAAATTATCGTCATGCATTAATATATGTCGTTATTATATAAAAAAAATTATACGATCGTATAAATAATCAATCAATCAGAGGTACTCCACGTGTTCGGCACCACCTCACCCGTACGAAGTCCCTGAGGAAAAGTCCGGCATGACGCGCGCGGCCGTGGAAGACAAGCTGTAAAAAGCCGACGGAGACCGGCCGCCGTGGTGGCAGCATAATCTCCTCCACGCTATGGACCCCACCAGCCCTCTCCTCATCCCCCGATCATCTTCCTCCGTTTTCCCCAAGTCCGAGCTGGCAATCACCCCTTCCCGACCCAGCTTGTCCCATCATCTTTGCACGTGGTATGCCACAAACCCCCCCCATAGCTGGTCCCCACCACCCCGCCAATTTGCCGGAATTTCTAGTTCGCCAAAAGAGCCACCATCGCCGCCGCCTGGAACTTCTCCGACCGCATCCGGCGACAGAGTGGTGGGACCGACCGAAGAAGATGAGGTCCGGCACTATGAGGTCGAAGTGGCGGCTGAGGGGGCGAATCTGGGCCTTCCACTGCACGTAGCTGAGTGCCGAAGCCATGGAGGAGGAGGAGCGGCGGATCTTGGAGAAGGAAAGGGGGAGCCAAAGCTAGGTATTGGTGGTTGTCCTGGGTCAACCGCAACGGAATTAACGGCGGAGTGCCGGCGCGCCGGAAAGGAGCGGCGAGTTTATGGCGTCGACAATGGGACGAACTGAACTTGAGACCGCATATTTCGGTTAGACTGTCGATTTGTTGGTTATTTTGTAAGCGAAGAAAAGGTGGAGATGTTTGGAGGAGCATTTGATGAAAATTGAAAAAAGTATGAGCTTGTTATATTATTATTTTATTTTTAATGTGTTGGATTGATAATGCATTTGTGAAATTATTTTGTGGGCTTAATTTGATTATCTAACGAGAATATTTTTAAATTAATTAAATCGATTGATAATTTATATTATGTATTTGAGCTTTTGAAATTTAAATTTTATTTGGATAATAAATTCAGATCGGAACTTTTCTTAAAATAATATTATCAATTAAAATAGATTGGCATCCAATTAATGAATTCAATGGCACGAAATGAAAATTTAATATTTTCATTAATTTTAAAAATGCATATTTTCTATTCTATGACTGTCTCATTTATTTTGTAAATAGCGAAAAATTAGCCATCCTTAGGGATTGGGTATTTGAAGATAAATTCATGATGCAGAGGTTAAAGACAGCTCGAAATGATTGAGGCCATGGAAAAAAATTCTAAAGGCTCTCTATTTTGTTTGTGGATTGTATATTTTTAAATATTGATTTTCTATAAGTTTTTTTTTTTAAAGTAACCGTAAAAAAAATAGCTTTCTAATATAATTTTTTTTGAAGTAAACAAAAAAAATTGTCAACAGAATTGTGGTTATGGCTAAAAAAAAACAATAACAGAAAGTTATCTCAACAAGATAGATTTATTATGCGTGAAGTTCGAACGTAGAGAATCATTCCGGTTTTGTGACTGTGAACAGTAAAAATCATAGTTACTATTCACCACAACGCTTTTACTATTTAAACAGTCACAAACCGAATGATTCTATAAATCCAAAACTTTGCCACGTAATACATCCTTCTCAAGGCAGACCCTTAACCAAAACAAGACCTCTTTAATTGAGATCCAACACTTGGTTTTAATTGCTACGATAAGATTTGTTAACTTAGACTTTTTTTAATTTAAAAAGATTTCTAGAAAGAAAAAAAAAATGACTGTGATGAAAATGAGTTGAAATTTATTTTATTTTTAATATTTATTTGAGGAGAAATACAGTTTAAAATATATTATATTGAATAATAAGAATTTATTTGATTGATAATATAATATGAGTCACAATTATATTCTTACAAAAATTAATTAATTTATTAACCTGCATTAAAAAGCTAACA
>NW_021319205.1:5157094-5189676 GCF_001605985.2 Dendrobium catenatum | reverse complement strand
AAAAAAAAAAAAAAAAAACTCTTGTAATTGTAATGGCTCTGCAGAACATTTTCAAGGAGAAGTTGGAAGAAAAGAAAGAGCTTTTCAAGGCAATTACACTGGGAAACAAAGATCTGTTCCAGCTTACTGCTCTTCCTCAGGTAGTCAAATAAAAAAAATAATAAATCAGGATTAATGATTTACATAATGGCGATTTTTAATTATTTTTTACAGCAATTTTTTATATAATATTTTTTAAAATTAATAATTTTTTACTAAAATCTGTTATAAAATGTATAAAAAAAAAAGTTATCCCAAACCAAATCTAAAAAAGAAAAAAAAAAAACATTATTGTTTTGTTGGACCACTTCATTTTTAGGCATAAAAACAAATCCGGGATTTATATACATGACATTCAAAATATCAAGGTCTATATAATTAATATCTATTTTTTTTTTTTATTTTCTATACACATATAGCATCCAAAATATCAAAATAATATCAAAAATAACACAACTCACTAAAATGTCTAGCCTCGTCATCACGCCTACGAGTCCGGTCAACCTATTGACATTCACGCGTGTTCTTCAACCTGCAAACATGTGAATGCTCCAACAATCTCCCCTCTTCATGGAAAAATTATTACGTGCGATGTCCGGATGAGTCTGGAGGTCAATCCGAACGTGCCACATCACCCAATGCATTGACGTTCCGTGTTCGGTCGCCACACATAATAATCTCTCATCTTCATGACATCAGTGTGTTCTCCCCTCTTTTGCTCATGGAACTCGCAAGCAAATGCACCTGTGGAGAAGCCCTCCAACAAGTCCAACACGCTTGCGATGACGAAGATAAGAAAGTCACAAATGAGCTCGTTAGAAGAACACATCGACAAACCTAGCAACAATCAAGCGAACGAACGTAACATGAGTGCTAAAGATATGTAAATAATGAAATTTAGACGTTAAATGTATAAATCTTAATGTTTTGAGTGCTATGGAAGTCAATCTCCTAATTAAAAATAATAATTATTATCATTATGCATAGATTATTTTGGGGAGAAACATAATATTAGTCATAATTCAGCTCCTTCTTCTACATTTCTCTTGTTATGTTTTATTAATTATGATTTTTTTTTGCAGGATGTATTGATTATTTGGGGCGAACAGGAAAGATTATTTCCATTGAAAAAGGCATATGAGCTTAAGAAGTAAGTTAATTGATGAATTTTATGTCTAATTTGTTTCTAATTAATCTTATTATCATTGATTTGCTGTGAGAGAAAAATATTTATGTTAAATTTTCTTTTTCTAAATGGTTAAATTTATTTTAAAATAAGTATAATAAAAATTATTAAAAATCTTATTTGGATATAATCTTATTATTATTATTTTTTTGTTCCAGCTGATTTGTTTTCTTTTGAATGAACTATATATATATTTTTCCATTTATTATTAAAAATTCCGTTGCCGACGTTTCTCTGATGGTGACGGCAACCATATTTCTCTTATTCATTATTCTTTTAATTTTTGAATGATGGGCAGTTGAGCATTAATAATATATTGTACTAAAAATAAGAAAATGATTGAAATCATTAAAAGGCTTTGGTTCCAAACATTTAAGACCTTGATGTATTTCAACATACATTTTTATTTTATGAGATTATTTAGTTGAATGTAAAATAAATCAAGTAAATTTATGTCTAGGGCATAGACATAGGGTCTCTTTGAGATAATTTTTTTTTTTAATGTTTTGTTTTTCAAACTGCGATCATAGTTCTTGATATGTCATCAAACAATTAACTTGATTATGAATGAATCTCAATATAAATATGAATCATAAACTTTCAAAATTAAATTCGTGACCGTTTAAACTTCAATTTCAGCAAACTTATAGTCAAACTAAATCTCTCAAAGAGACGAACTCAACGACACCAAAATCGGTCCAATATGAACCCACCCAAATGGATCCAAATCGAGGCCCGAAGGTTATTTGGAAGCTTCAAAACATGAAATGGATGACCAAATGGTATCAAAATGTGACATGTTTATAGTCGAATCGAGTGGCTCGACGAGGCGAATCCAACGAGCCCAAGATCGCCAAATCCATACATCATTTAGACACTCAAATTTTTTATAAGTGGTCCATGATCAAGGGAGTTGATATCGGCCGTCCATTGAAATAATCCCGACATGCTTTTAATCTTCTCCATATTTATTAGCTATGACACTCCCAAAAAAATATAAATATACCCCCCATTTTTCATATAAAAGGGGGAAGAAAGGGAATGAATAAGGGAAGAGCTCTCAAGCTTGAAGACTCATGGAGCTCCATTTCGGCACCACCGCTGCTGAATATACGCCACTAGGCCCCTACTGATGAACCTCTATCCAACAATGACCTTCGAACCTCCATATGAACTTAAGAAATGCCCACCGACTAAGGTCCTTTTGATCATTGTCGCCGACGACTACTGCTTTTCCAACCACCATCGCCAGACTATCCGACTATGGTCATTGCGACCATTATTGCCCAACTGCGATCCTTCCGATTACCGTCGCCCAACTACAATCATTCTGACCATCTTTGTCTACTGACTACAGACCATCTAACCATTATCATCTGTTAACTATGGTCCCTTCGACCACAGCCACCCGCCAACTATGAGCCACTCCAACCAACATCTCCAGCCAACTATGATCCCTATGACCATAGTCACGCACCGACTACGATTCCTCTGACCACCCTCTCCTACCAACTATGATCCCTCCGATTGCCATTGTCGGCCAACTATATTCTCTCCAACCCATCGACTATAATTCCTCCAACTACCATCGCTCGTCGACTAAGGTTTCTCCGATTGTTGCCTTCCAATTATGATCCTACTGACCAAAAAGACATGTCAACACTCTTTTATGAACAATTATCATATAATGAGCTTTATACAATGTGCATTTTTTACATTGAGCCAGCACCATCCTCAGAGGATAGGTATTATTTGTAATCAACCAACAAATACTAGCAGATTCTTATTTGTTTGTATGCTGGATCTTCATACAAAATTAGGACGCTAAACTTATAGTTCTCTAATGGTGCAAATATTCCAGCACGCAACAGTTCTGCTTCAATATTGTTTTCCAGTCACTTTCAATGAATTTTTGTGCTAAAAAGCTAATCTTTACTGTAGCTTCAAAGCAATTACTTTCTTTTTATTAATTTTATAATTATTATTATAAAAAAATTGCAACAATCCCAAATGAATCTCTAAAAAGAGCTACAGCCGTCCTAAACAGTAGAGATTATTACTCGCAGAGTCCAAGCGTAACTTTTTGTCTAAACTCTAATCACGTAAAGATATGTACATTTCTTTCTCTTATACACATCCTTTGTACCCTTCTTGTGTACAAGAGCGAAAAAAAATCTGTCTCCACACAATTGAAATAACTTTTCCCTAAATAGACCCCATACCCTAAAGGCCAAAATCCTTACTCTCTGGTGAATACGACGTGGATGGAGATCATCAATGATTGTGCATCTTAGGCACAGGAGTTCTATGCAAGGTCGAGAGCATCCAGAGTGTCTTAGGCGAGGACGACGTAGGGCGGGTCGAACGTTTGGACATTGAGGCGAGATCGAGTTTCACTTGAGGTCACGGCCACAAGTGAAACTATTCTTTGCGGTCACCGGATGCCGTCTAGAGGCGGATTAGGGCGCGCCATGTCACTTTTTAAATGTCTATCGGTGTTGTGTACGGCTGTGTGCCGGATGACGTGGCGCATCCTGATTCGCCTCCGGGGATTCGCCTCCGGGCCATCCGATGACCTCATAAAATAATTTCTCCGGCCACAAAAATGGCATTGCCGGTGAAGTATGGGCTCCAGTGGGATGGTAGAGCATGGAGGTCGCAATCACGATCTACAGGTTGCATTGCCTGCTGGGTCCACGATGTGCGTGAGCAATCTCATGTCTCTGAAGGCCGAAAGGATGTGGTGCAAGGGAAGTCGGGGCCAAACGAGACGGTCCATTAAAAGCTCTAACCACGTTGGCCACATCTATAGAGATGACCGGGATTTCATTTCATTAGGCCGGTTTTCTCGTTGCTTTCTAAATCAATTTTTTAGTAAAAGAATTTTAATTTAAAAACTTTTTTTTATGAAAATATTAATTTAGAAAATATCCCAAAAGGAAGCTTGAATCAAATTAAGACTTTATGTGAACAATTTTTTACTATTTTTTAAAGAACATTCTAACACAAAAAAATTGTAAACTTAAATTTTTTGTTAAAAAAACTACTTAAAAAAATACTATCCCAACCGAAGAGTCTAACTTTTCAGCCAGCCTGCATTTAACTTAATAAATATTTTAGGAGCAAAGCTCCATTTGGAATCATGTTGACAAATTTTAATTGGACTCATTAGCTTGTAAGATAGCTCATTTCAAATATTAATATAAAAGATAATTGAAGGAAGGATTCAAGTATAAACATATTTAAAAATTTTAAAAAATTTCTTCTCTTTTTAATATAGAGTTGTTGCGTTATGGAGTATTCACGGCGGTAGAGAAATATATAGTTTAATATCTTAACGTTGTACAAAGATCCAACACACAATCAGATAAGAGAGAGGATATAGCGTTCATAAGAGACAATGCAGTTTTTACGTGGAAACCCCTGAAAAGAGAAAAAACCACGGGGTCTAGCCCAATTTGAATGAATCCACTAGTATTTGTAGTCGATTACAAATGAGGTCCTTTCGTAGGAGAAGGCATTGGCTTGATGTCACCAATGTACATCATATAAAGTGCATTACATGGTGGGAGTAATAATCAACATAGATGTGTTTGTTTGGTCGGCACGATCATAGTCGATATGATAGAGGTCAGAAAGATCATTATCTGGTGATGAAGGTCGGAAGGACCGTAGTCGGCAGGAGACAGAGGTCCGAAAGACTGTAGTTGGCAGGAGACCGGAATCAGAAAGACCGTTGTATGTTGATGGAGGTCGAAATGATCATAGTAGGCGACAGAGGTCAGAAGGATCGTAGTCGACAGAAAATCGAGGTCAGAAAGACCATTGTCTAGTGATGGAGGTCGGAATGACCATAATAGGCGACGGAGGTCAGAAGGATCGTAGTCGGCAGGAGACCGGGGTCAGAAAGACCGTAGTAAAAGGTCGGTACTTCAAGAGAACTCTCGACGTTAAGTGGTGGCCCGGCAGAAGTCCGGGCCTCAAGTGATGGTCCGACGGAGCAACGAAGTCAGGCGGTGGTCCGGCGGATGTGAGGGCCTCAAGTGGTGGTCCGACAGAGTAACGGTGTCAGGCGTTGGTCCAGCGGAGGTGACGGCCTCAAGTGGTGGTCCGGCGGAGCAATGGCGTCAGGCGGTGGTCCGACGGAGGTGGGGGCCTCAAGTGGTGGTATGGCGGAGCAACGGCGTCGGGCGATGGTTCAAACATATATATATATATATATATATATCACACACACACATAAACTAATCCTTATAATTTTATATTTGCTTAAATAACACGCTGACTTTTAAAACACATAATACAATCACTAACATTAATTTATTTAAAATATAAAATATTTTTAAATTATCTTTTAATATGGTTTAAACAATATGATTTTATATAGGTAAATATTAAGATTATTCTCAGACGTATATGTAAATCCCTAATATCTGTGTTGCACTTATTACAAAACAAATTTATAAGGCAGAGACATATTCATCCTCAACAAAAAATTTGGTTTGTACAATAATACCATCAAGCTTTCAAAATGTCAAACACCTCATCAAATTGTTCTTTGGTTCTATTACAATTTTTTAAGGCTATCTTCAGCCTAACGCTAAACCATCGTTTACCGTTTCGGAGCTGCTCCATCCGAACGTCAAAATCTGTGTCGTTTACCGTTCGAAGCTGCTCCATCCAAACGTCAAAATCTATGCCATTCTCACGATGTGAACAATGCGATTGGCATCGCACTGTCACAATCACCAATTTTTCAGTTGGAGAAAGAATATATCAGGAATATTCTTTGTTTGTGTTATGAAATAAAACTCGGTTGGAGATGAGTTTTTTTTCCCCTATGATGGAAAACAATCAATTCGGTTGGAGATGAGCTACTGCATTTTAGAGTGAAAAAAAAAAAATTGTTCGTTCGGAGATGCCCTAAGACACCATCAAACAAATACGAGACTTTCAAGAAGGTGATATTTTTCGTATCTACAATTTCTATCATATATTATTTATCTTCATCAAAAAGATTTGTCCATTCAAAAAGTAGCATATTGACATGAAAAATGAGATGAATTACACTAATTTTGTCTCTCTCTACTCTACAATTTTGTAAATTTTATGTATTAGAATGTACAATCAAACTAGCAAATAACAAAGCAAGCTTGCAGGAAACTGGGAGAGAATGCAAAATTGGAAGTCCTGAAGAATACAGGCCATGTGCCTCAGCTGGAAGATCCAAATCAGTTCAATAAAGTCCTTCTTAGCTTCTTGTTAGGCAACACTGAATGATAATATATGTTGATCTTTGCCTCTTTGGAGATTGGGCGATATATAAAGAGTGCACTACTCAATAGTTTGCACTATCAGCCATTTCTATATATATATATTCAATTGTAATAAGGCATATAACAAGGCTTTTCATTTGGATTTATTATTTTATTTTGCATTTTTAATACTTTTGTCCTATACTGAAGACCTAAGACAGTAGAGTAGTATCATGTGTGAAAGAAAGTCAAATCCCTAAGGTTTCGTGGATGGTTCTTTTACTGTTGCCACTGTTTTCTATAGCAACTTTATAGCACAAAAAATATCTTAAAAGCAGCAAAAAACTATCATAAATAAAACCTAAAATTAAAAGATCTTTCGCTGAAGAACAGATGAAAATCAAATTACCAGTAATGTTTTTCACTGGTGGGTTCCTTCGTTTCGTCCTGCTAGGGCTTTTGCCCTAGCCGTCGCTGGAGGTAGTTCTGCTCCGGCGCCTTCGCGCTGAGGGGAGTTTTTTTGACTCTTTTCCGTCCATTTTTTAGCCTGGTTATTTTTGTTTGCTTTTTTCTTTCTCTGGTGCTATGGCGAATTATGTTAAGCGTTTAGACCCTAGCTTTCTGGATAGTAAGAATCGCTCCAAATCTTTCAAGGAGGTTTTGTTTGACTCTGATGCGTCTAAGACGTTTCCGGATATGCAAGTCACTACGATTTGAGGTTTGCCGGCTTTATGGATTTCAGAGTATGAAGTTCTTCCTCGCTAAGCCTTCTGATTTCGCTTTAGTGGGGAAATTTCCATTGCGGCATTTGGTGTTAGACTCGATTAGGAGATTTTTTTTCAACCTCAAATTATCGGGTGAATTTTTTGTTACTCTTTTGGATTAGAGCAATGTCTTGATCAAGCTTTGTAATGATCTCGACTACGGTAGGGTTTTTGCATAGATCATATTTCGTTTTTGATTGCTTTATAAAAGTGATTAAATGGACGCCATTCCTTGACCTATTGGAGGAGTCCCTGGTCTTCTATGTCTGGATTTCCTTTCCGAAGCTTCGCCCTCATCTTTTTTCTCCTCGCATACTTTTTGGTCTGGGGTCTTTATTTGGTCATCCTCTTCATACCGACAATACAACTCCTGTGGGCTCGAGGTCATCCGTTGCTCATATCCTTGTGGAAATGGACATTTCTAAAACTTATCCTGATTCAGTTTGGCTTGGCCTGAGAAATTAGGCTACATTCAGAAAGTTTTTTTATAATGTTTTCCTAGTTACTGCCCTCATTGCAAATCTGTGGGGCATAAGAAGTCTGAATGTTTTAAGTTGTTTCCTCATTTAAGGCAAGATGTTGCTTCTGTTCAGCCTCCTATGGTTTCTAAACTTGTTCCCGTTGTGAACCCTCCTTCATTGGATCTAATTGATCCCTCTATTCCTACTAATTTCCTTCCCCCTACCTCTGCTGTTTCTGCCCCTATCGTTCAGAGCTGACTCCCGTACGTGCGTCTTTGAATGTGTGTGTTCGGGTGGGGGCTTCTTCAGCCCCTAATACCTGTAGGATGGAAAATGCTGATGCTGCTAATGCTTTGAGTCCTATTGGTGTTGTTGTTGGGAGTGTTGCTGATTGTTTGGGGGTTAATGTTGTGACATTGGACTCTGATATAGCCTTTAGTGACTTTGTTCTTGTGGTGAAGGAGCATGTTCCTTTTGTTGCTTTTTCGGATCCTCCTAAGAATGTTTGTTGTAATGGAGTAAATGAAAATTTGAGTGAAAATTATTGTGGTCTAAATCTTATAGCTAGCCACTCATGTGAGGTTGTTGTAGCTGATTCAGGTGATTTGTCGGATGAGGTGGCTTTTGGGGTTGGTTTTATCTTTGGTGAGGATCTCCATGGTTTTCCTTCCTAGGCATCAGTTGTTTCTGATGGCACCATTCCTTTGGAGCTTGTAGCATGGGAGGTTGAAAGTTTGGTTGTTTATTTGACTTATGATTTACCTATTAATGCTGAGTTGAATGTGTCTCCTTTTGTGAATGTCTCGAAGGGGAATGTTGATATTACTATTTCCGTTACATCTAATGCAGATTTGAAAGCTCATATGTCCCGCCCTTTGAATAACTCTGTTCTACTTCAATCAGATTGGCTAGAGTTGAATGAGAACCTTTCCTCTTCTTCTTTGGGGGAGGATGATGATTTTGATGACTGTGATTATGATGTTAAGTATAGTTCCAGTGGTGGAGGTAAAAGACGGAATAGTAAATCTTAAGAAGAAATAGGCTTTTAAGTTTTCTTCTCGCTTTTGTTGGCGTGGGCTTTATTAACTTTTTGGCCGATGATGAGGCGCCCCCCTGCTTTTCTCCCTTTTGGCCTGGGCTTGTTGGCAACCTTGGTGGTGTGCCCTTGTGCTTGGTGGTTGTTTGTGTGGGTTGTTGATGAGTTGCTGTTATCAATGAATGGTCCGTGCCTGACCGTTGGTTGATTGCAGGGGGCTGGCACCCTGAGTCCGTTGTTGACTGTTGAATCATTTATTGCATCATTTTTTGTCTGGTTTATCTAGGTTGCTTTATTTTCCCGTCTTTTGATGTATTTTGGTGTCTACTGTTTTTGGGTCGGTGTTGTAATCCTTTCTCTGCTTGGAAAAAATTGTTTAAAAAAAAAAAAGACAGATGAAAATTCATGATATAAAGGGAGAAAACTAGAGTTAGAAAAATTTTGATTTAAAGTTTTAATTAGAAAAATTAATACGCAAATAATTAGCATATCTCAAAATAAATCTAAAAAATTTAAATTTTATCGAAATATTCTCCCCTAATATTTCCAAATTTACGACTAGGATACCAAAACATCAAAATCACCATCACTATTATCAGGATTTTTTCTCCTATCAATTTTGGGTTCGCTTTATGAATCTAGTTTGCATGAATCATATTCATTTTCATCTCCATCCAAAGTAAACAAAAATGATTAAAGCCAGGTCCAATATAAAATATGTCAAATGGTAATGTCATGCCCGTTTCCTAGAGATCAAGCGAGAGTAAAAGATAGGAGATTTTAAGTCCTGCATGACAATTTCTCACCCCAAAATCACTTCTCATCAAATAACTCTAATCAAGGCTTTGATTATGATGTCTTTTTTGCTGCATCTTAAAACAACTTTTTAATATAAAAATTAAAAATTATGTACTAAAAATCTACTTTATGAAGCAATAAAAAAGCCGTCCCAAACGAAGCCTAAGGATTCGTTTGAGATAATGTTCTTATTGTTTTCTAAAGCAATGAGATAGCTGTCACAAACGAAATCTAAAAGAATACTACTAGTAAGATCAATCAAAGGTCACGCTATGGCTACCAAGCATTCATTCAATCAGCATCCTTAATTTCTATTACATTCAACTACAGCGATGTGCACTAATATACTGATAGTGCTAATCTCCCGGGCCATTAGTGATGCAGGTCCTTGTACAAATAGATGTTTACTATCCCTATGGAGGATATTTAGATTTGTTTCACTACACATGGCTATTGACATAAAGTAGAATTTATAGCCATTCCTTCATATTTTTCATTTGCAAAATTTTAAGTAACAACTTCATCAAGGCTCACCCATAATTCCGAAAATCTATCATTCCTTCAAATGTCTTTGTTGAAACTTTGCCTATTTCTAATCTAGTTTGTACACAATATTGAAATAACTTTAAATCATGTCATGGTATCATAACCTTCCTTGAGTGTCGAGCCCAAAAGAGTTGATCTACACCTCAATTTACATAATGATCATTGATCCAAACCAAACACATGTATTAGCTCTTAATGAACACCTTGTTAATGTTTGGGATATTTGTGATCTAAATTCAGTCTTATGATAATAATGTTAGTATTTCTAGTATAGAAAAATAAGTAGACAAAATATTTCAATTTTTTTTTATATCAATAGTGATATAAAAAGAAAGTATATTGTCACTGGTTTATGATTGGAAGTACTTGCAGGAATCAAAAGATCTTGGCTAAAATTTGGGATTTCAGCAATATAAAAGCAGAAATTGAGAGAAATTTGATGGCAAAATACTAAAGAAATTTGTTAACCGGTGAACGATGGAAGAAAACAAACAAGATACAATGAAATCTTCAATTCAAGAGGAAGTCCGACTCTCGAATCTCTAGCCGGCGGCTAGAGCCCAAGCAACCTAAGAGAAAGCAAAATTCATCCAACACAAAATATAATCCTAATCCTAACTCTAACCCCCCTATTTAGAGAATATAATTATAATGATAATTACTAAACAACCTCTCCCAAAATTAATTCCCTCCTAAACCACCCCCTCCGTTTTAAATTTGCATTCAAATCATGGGCACCACAAGGGGGCCGACAACTTGCTTGGTCCGCCTGGAATATGCCAGTATCCGGTCCTGGTGCTGGGCCGACTGGACTAGTCTAACAGTTTACCGAACTTCAAAAAAAATACTTTAAATATGGACTTTTGAAGTTCTCTTCTACAGCTGGGATCCTAATTTATTACTGTACAATTATTTTTTACGGTGTAATTTGATTTTTTTTTCAATTAACAATTTTCTTCAATTGCGTGATGTTGTACTCATTTAATTGAATATAATAATGGAATTTTTGCAATTAAAAAAAATCGAATGTTTCTATATACAATAAATTGCTAAGACCAAGTATACACTAATGCACAGTTTCAACTTCAGCAATGAGAGATAAAGACCCAGCAAACAAAAACCACCTCCAAGGCTCCATCTACACCTAATAGAACCTACTCATAGTTTTACTGGCGATATTTCACCAGTTAAAACATGTAAATTAGTAACTAAGCATCTCATATGCCAGTGCATGCCAGTAAAGCCTCATGATCCAAAGAGGCAAACTGCAGATGTAATAAATAAAATACAAGCATCATCACTCGAAATTATTTTCTACGTTACCTGTTTCAATGGTAGATCCAAGATTAGCCATTCCTGATAGATCACCCAATGAGAATGATCGCAATGGAAAAGAGTACTGCTGAGGTGAAGATAAGACAACTTCAGAAGCAGTAGTGGCCACAGATTTACCAAGCCGAGGCAGAGGTGGTAGGGCATTCTGCTGCAGATCGTTCACATTTTCACCTCCATTGCTGTGTCTAGGAGAGCCGCTCAAAGCAGCTGCAATGGCCAATGTGCTTCGAGTGGGAGCAGTTAGCTTTTTGGTTATGCCACCTCCTGAACTTTTCAACGTGTTTTGTGGCCTCTCCAACATTATCTTCAATGCAAGGAGGTTCTTTCGCTTGCGAGTGCAGGAATTCTCCTCCTTGGCAAGGTCCTTCGCAGAATCACAGGAAGCCACCACATCTGACAAACTTGTGAATGACTTAGATTTACCAGTGTAGAAGTTGGAAATGCTTCGCCTGCAAAGAAAATGGTAATGGAATGATCAAACAAAAGTTAATATTTTATCGTCAAAGAAATTGATAAATTGTAGCAATAACATGGAGGTCCAGCCTTTCACACACAACCAGGGTGCAAGCTCTGTGATTCAAGGTTTTGAAGGACAACTCCATAGACAAAATTTGAGGTTCTTAACTCACTAGATTCAAGTACAAGATAGGCAAACACAATTATTGTGATATGAGAATAAAATGGATGAGAAGACGCAAGGTTGTTAGACTTTAATAACCATCAATATTATATAGTACAGTTTGAAAGGCCGAATCTAAATTCCTGGAGTTCAGTTTACCAAATTGCATAATTTCTGAATAATGGAGTTTTGGAGGCTCCTCTGCTCAAGTATCAAGCCCGCGCACAAAAAGAAAATCCTTAACAAGCCCCACTGCAAAATCCCAAGCCCATCCCCACCCACAAACAGCACCACCACAGACAGAAACGCATCTTTCAGCATCACTCATATTAAGATGCAAGTGGAGCAGTGGAGGGGGGTTGTTGCAGCATTGAAACACCGACTTAGTTTGGTGGAGGAGGCTACTTGAAGGGGACACTGCCATGAGATCTAACTTTTCGCTTTAGGATAATTTCCATCTTTCTTCTTGTCTTTTAAATTGATTACTCATTAATTAATTCTGCTGTGATGACTGAAATTTTATCAAGCTAACTACATGTTGAGTTTTTTTAAAAGCGTGAATTTGATTAGTTGCTGAATTTTATTTTCATCAATATTTTCTTGTAGAATTTCAGATTTTTGGTAATTATTACATTATCTTGTGGACTAAATAAAATGTATTTGTTTTTCATACATTACAAGTGATAATTTTTAATAAAATTATATGTTAGTGGCCTGCAACTACATGGGGGACCTCATAATGCTAGCTAAGGAGGTTCTTGTTACATTTACTTTTGGTACTTACACTTTTTGTTGTGCTTATGAATGGATTATCATAGATAGTAAAGCTCTTCCCTCTTTTGCTAGTTTTTTTGTTTTAGGAAGACATAGATAGTAGTTTCCAAACCAGCTTGTACTCTTTTCTACACTTTATCAAAGAAAGCAAATTGTAGAATCCTAAGACAAGAAAACAAAGAAAGCTAGAATAAGGTTTCTAGAAAATCCTCATAATCTCAATAATCCGATCACTTAAAAAGTTTATACATAAGTCCTATTTATAAAGAAACTAAATCTTACATTAGAAAAAACAATCCTTATGCTTAGTACAATTCAAACTAAATTAAAATGTTAAAAGCAATAAGAAAATTCAGCCAAAATTGATGATGGGCCAAGAAAGACTTGAAATTTGAAAATGGGTCAAATTCAGATTCTTTGTTGATTGGATCAACTACTTGGGTTAAACTTACGAAAAACTAAGGCCCCATGAACCAATTAGATGTACACCAAATTGACATAAAGTACATAATAATGAAGCCGCCGGCGAGTAGCACCGGGAGGAAGTTCGAACTTCCAATGGAACAGTAAAACTGTATTAAGTTTCTTTGTATATCTTCGTTTGTCTATACTCCTGTCCCAATACAACTTTTAAACTCTAGAAGCTATTACTAAATACGGCTAAACAGGGATTAAGATAACTAATTTTAAAATAACTAATATTACTAAAAGTAACTAAAAGTGCTCAGGAGTCGGTTAGCAGCAGGATATCATGGAGCAGACACCCAACGTGGCAGGCGGCAACACAGATGGCCACATCAGTTCTCCCCCGGCTCCGAGAAGCTCGACTCCGACGAGATTTCACAAACGTGTGAATTGTCTGGTGGGTGGTAGCTGTAGATGTCCGCAACGTTGAAGGTGGATGCCGTGTGAATGTCAGGAGGAAGATCAATGACATAGGCATTATCATTGACTTTGTGCAGAATCGGGAAAGGTCCGATCTTCCTTGGGCTGAGTTTAGAATAAGTTCCCTGCGGATATCTTTCACGGCGCATTCTCAGCATCACCAGTTCGCCTTCGGTGAACACCTTGTGGCGTCTGTGCTTGTTGGCGTCCTCCTTGTATTTCTCAGTAGATTGATGCAGGTTGTCCCTTACCTTTTGCAGAGTCTCCATAGCTTCACTAGCAATCTTACCTGCTGCGGATGGACGATCCTTAGGCAAAATGGCCAAGTCGACCAATTGATTTGGTGATTTAGTATAAACCACCTCAAAAGGACTATAACCCGTAGATCTATTAGGCATTGCATTGTACGCAAACTCCGCTTGGCTCAACATCTCTTCCCACCTTTTAGGATTGTCCTTGACAAGGCAACGAAGCATATTGCCTAATGTTCTGTTTACTACCTCCGTCTGCCCGTCAGTTTGCGGGTGGTAGGCGGAGCTAAGCTTCAATTCGGTGTTAAGCCTTTTCCACAACTCCCGCCAGAAATGGCTAACGAACTTGACATCA
This sequence comes from Dendrobium catenatum, assembly GCF_001605985.2. Taxonomy (NCBI): domain Eukaryota; kingdom Viridiplantae; phylum Streptophyta; class Magnoliopsida; order Asparagales; family Orchidaceae; genus Dendrobium; species Dendrobium catenatum. The sequence continues at coordinate 5,175,372 of NW_021319205.1, read as the reverse complement.
CGATCGGAAGTGATGCTACGAGGCAATCCGTGTAATCTTACGATTTCTCTGAAGAAGATGTCGGCAATGCGGATGGCGTCGAACGTCTTCTTGCAAGATATGAAATGGGCCATTTTGGAGAAGCGGTCGACGACAACCATAATGGAATCTGACCCCCTTTTAGTCCGAGGTAAGCCCAAGACAAAATCAACAGTGATGTCTTCCCAAATCGAGTCAGGTATGGGCAAAGGCATATATAGTCCCGTGTTTTGAGCTGTTCCCTTGTATACTTGGCAAGTATAACATTTTTCAATGAATCGGGTGACGTCTCTCCGGAGGTGTGGCCAATAGAATCTGGCCTGAATTATCTCTAGTGTCTTATCTCGCCCCAAATGAGCGGATAAACCTCCACCATGGAGTTCCTGAATAATCTGTGGACGCCAAGAAGAGCCCGGGATGCAGAGAGCGTTCCCCTTGAACAGGAAATTCTGATGCACCGAATAATCCTGCTGTGGAAGTCCAGATACACACGATTCCCACACTCGGGAAAAATCCTTGTCATTAGCATTCAGTTCACTCAACTGCTGTAGTCCGGTTATTTCAGTTTGGAGATGGGTTAGTAGCGCCGAACGGCGACTCAAGGCGTCAGCCACCCTATTCACCTTGTCAGCCTTGTGTTTGATGACGAAACTGAATCGCTGGAGAAACACGACCCATCTCGCATGCATTCTGCTGATGCTTTTCTGGCTATTGATGAATTGCAATGCTTGATTATCACTGCAGAGAACAAAATCCTTGTGTAAAAGGTAGTGTTCCCATTGTTTCAGCGCTCTGACTACAGCGTAAAGTTCTTGCTCATACGCGGACCACCGTTGTCTGGCTGCGCTCAACTTTTCGCTGAAATACTCCACAGGCTTACCTTCTTGCGACAGTATCGCCCCGATGCCGATAGCGGATGCATCCGTGTCCACCTGAAAGGCCTTTTCAAAATCCGGGAAGGCTAAGACGGGAGCGGAGCTGAGGGCGTGCTTGATCCGCTCAAAGCTTCTTTGTTGGGCGGTGGTCCAGCTGAATGAAGTCGACTTCAAGCAATTGGTGATCGGCGACATAATATTACTGAATCCCCTGATGAAGCGGCGGTAATAGTTCGCCAAGCCGTGGAAGCTTCGCACTTGTGCTATAGACGTAGGAACTAGCCACTCTATGATCGCCGAGATCTTCTGTGGTGCCGTCTGAATCCCGTTCGGGGTGAGGACAAACCCCAGGAAATGCACTTGATTCATGGCGAATTGGCACTTATGCAAATTGAGGAAGAGTTGATTACCACGCAAGGTCTCTAGTATCAGTTTCAAGTGTTCCAAATGATCTGTAAGAGAAGCACTAAACACCAATATATCATCAAAGTAGACAATACAAAACTTGTCCAAATACGGCTTGAGGACTTCGTGCATCAGCCTCATGAAGGTTGACGGCGCGTTACACAGCCCAAACGGCATAACCTTCCACTCGAACAGCCCCTCAATGGTTTTGAAAGCCGTCTTCCATTCATCACCGGGGCGAATGCGTATCTGGTGATAACCGCTCCTCAAATCCAACTTGGAGAACAACTTAGAACCGTGTAGCCTGTCGAGGAGGTCATTGATCCTTGGAATGGGGAACCTATACTTCACGGTGATGCGATTGATGGCGCGACTGTCAATGCACATCCGCCATTGCCCGTCCTTCTTCGGAACGATCAGGGCGGGAACCGCACACGGACTTAAACTTGGTTGGATGAATTGTTTCTGCAAAAGATCATGCACTATTTCCTGCAGAATGGCATGTTCACGCGGGCTCATACGATAATGAGGTAAGTTAGGAAGTGTAGCACCTGGAATAAACTCGATTTGGTGTTGAAGATTGCGTAATGGTGGCAGTGAGGGTGGCAAGTCGGCAGCCATGATATCCGCAAACAGGTCTAGGAGTTTGCGGACTTCCGGTTGGCTCGGTGGGGAAGTGTTCGACGCCGAATCTACCGCCATTAATGCAAGCGCTGGGTAGTCTTCACCTTTCAATTGTAAGAGGGCATGGCCCGAGACGAGTTGAACAGTGGTTAAACTGTTGGATTTAGGTTTTTGCAAGCTCGGTGTGGATGGAGTCAATTTAAGTTTCTTCCCCTTCCAGTCTATGGTATACGTATTAACCCTGCCATCATGTATAGCCCCATTGTCAAACTGCCACGGCCTCCCTAAGATGAGATGGAAGACATCCATGTCAAGGATATCACAATTCACTTGACAAATGTATCTATTGCCAATGCTGAACGTAACCTTACAACATTCTGAAACAAGGAATTCGACCCCTTTTTTAACCCATCCAATCTTATATGGGTTGCTGCTCTTCAACACCTTCAACTGTAGAGCTTGGACGGCGGCACGGGAGATGATGTTTTCAGTACAGCCGCTATCGATAACTAAGTCGCAGACTTTTCCATTAATTGTGCATTTCGTGCGGAACAAACTATGACGCTGGGAGTCTACTGGTTGTCGGGGAGCAAGCAACACCTTCTCCAGTACGCACAAGACAGGATCCCCCTCATCAGCTTGTAATTCCTCCACTTGTTCTTCGGTTTCTTCCAATAGAGTAGACGGGTCCCAGTCCTCATCAGCTTCCAACAGTTGAACTTGTTGACGCAATGGGCATTCGTTGGACTTGTGGCCAGGTTGTAGACATCTGAAGCATTTGATTGCAGATGGTTTGGCATATGGATTGTCATTTTTGGCTAACGGTTTGGGCCTAGCAGACCCTTTACTGTCGCTGAGTGGAGTGCTCGCCGCATTCACCGTCGCAGGTGAATTCCTCAAACTGGATGTATTACCTTTCCAAGACCCGTAATCACCTTCTTGAGCTGCACGTCTTGGTGGAATTAGTTTATTCTTTCTTTGAGCTTGTGCTTCCGCCTTCAAGGCGAAATTGACTGCCTGAGATACCGACCACACCGAGTTAAGTTCCAGTTTGTCCTGAAGCGAATCCTTCAATCCCCCAATATAGCGTGCAACTAGCTGGCTATCGGATTCAGAAAGGTTATTTCGGGCGCTCAATCTGTAAAATTCCTCAGTGTAGTCGCTAACACTGCGATTTCCATGCTTGCAATTCTGGTACTGAAGGTAGAGCAGCTGTTCGAAATCGGTAGGGAGGAAATGTCGCCGCATGAGTTGTTTCATACGCGCCCAGCTGCGTATTACACCCTTGCCTTCGCGCTGTCGGCTTTGAACCAGTTGCATCCACCACGCATTGGCACCCCCCTTCAAACGACACGCGACGTATTTAACTTGCTTATCTGGATGGATTTCCATGTATCCAAAAAAGTTTTCCACCGATCCTTCCCACTCCAGGTAATCTTCGATGTGGAGTCTACCGTCAAAGAAGAGAATGTCAATTTTAAGGCGCAGCAACTCACCTTCTTGTCTGCGCGGCCTGTGTCTCCTACGATACTCGGTTGGGTGTGTCCTGATTTCCTCGTCAGTTCCCGAGAACTCCATGCCTGGAGATTCACTTCCACCTGACTCAGCGCTGTCGTTATCTCCGACCAAATGTCTCCGCTCTGCTCGAAATCTCCTCACCTGCCCGGGCGGATACGGTATGGTTGCCGGAACTCCTGGGCGAATGTTCGTTTGAGTCGTCGTCCTGATCTGTCTCATCTCTTCTCTCATGTCATCGGCAAATCTAGCAAAAGCATCAACCAGTTCATCCAATTGCTTGGACGTTTGAAGATGCGTTTCCCACAACGCATCAAGACTCCGATCGTCGTCGGGTCGGGTGCGGCTACTACCTTCCGCCATTACTGCGACTCCCTAGCTCTGATACCAACTCTAATGAAGCCGCCGGCGAGTAGCACCGGGAGGAAGTTTGAACTTCCAATGAAACAGTAAAATTGTATTAAGTTTCTTTGTATATCTTCGTCTGTCTATACTCTTGTCCCAATACAACTTTTAAACTCTAGAAGCTATTACTAAATACGGCTAAACAGGGATTAAGATAACTAATTTTAAAATAACTAATATTACTAAAAGTAACTAAAAGTGCTCAGGAGTCGGTTAGCAGCAGGATATCATGGAGCAGACACCCAACGTGGCAGGCGGCAACACAGATGGCCACATCACATAATGAAACTATGAAAAACAATAAGGGATAGGAAGAAGACACAAAACAAATACAAAATAGAAAAACCTCAGGGCATCGAATCGTTGAATCCTAAGATAAGAAAATAAAAAGAGCTAGAGCAAGGGTTGTAAGAAATCTTTATAATTTCAATAATTTACTTATCCCTAAAAGTCCAAACATGGGGGTCAATTTCTAAAGAAACTAAACCCTGATTTCCAAATAACAAAATTATTCTTTATTACAATTCGAACTTATTTTAATTTTTAAAATAGAAAGAAAATTTGGTCATGATTGATAAAAAAGCTAACAAAGAAATGAAAATGTGTGAGGATCAGTTCCTTTGACGCTTGTTTCAACTACTTTGATTTGGCCTATGAGAAAACTATGTCCATAAAAACAAATTGGCTAATTGCATTGCATCATATACCTAATATTATTTGGATAATTATACGAAAAACTACAATGAATTTGAAAAAGAGGCCAAATAATTGAAGAAAAAATATTTTGAAACCAAGTTTAAGAAAAAGAAATGGCATATTAAAAAATATGGTAATTCTAAGGGAATAAAATTTATAAATCATATAATGAAGTTATAAAGGAGAGTAATGACATATAGACTTAGAAAAACTATGTTGGTTTTAAATAGTTTATTTTAATGTTAAGAAGATCTATTGTAATAGTAATTTTTATATTAAAATAAATAATTAAAAAATATATAGAGAATTTGAAAAAAACTTATATTTTATTATATTTTATAGTAAGTGGATGCAATTTTCTCGAAATCAGCGAACAAAAATAAAAAATTAGGAAGAAAAACACACCAAACTATTTTTATTACAAGATAATGAGATATATGAAAGAAAATAATAAGATACAGTTGGATCTTCAATTGGAGAGGAAGATCCGGCTCTCCCAAATTCCTAGTCACCGGCTAGATCCCAAATAACCTAAAAATAAACTAAATTCAGCAAACTCCCAAAACATAATCTAAAATCACCCTATTGTTAGTCTTAAATGGGCTCCCATAATTCCCTCCCAAATCAGCCCCATTTCTCTAAATAATTTCCGTTTTGATTTGAATTCAAATTAGATTTATTTCCCTAATTAAATCCCTCCCAATTGTAATTAGAACTTTCCTAAACAATCCCCCATTAATTCCTCCTCCTCCTCCCTAAATAATTCCTTCTTAAATTTTGAATTCAAATTAGATCTCTTGCTTAAATAATTACCTCCCAATTGTAATTTAAACATTCCTAAATAATTCTCCTTTGATTAAGAACCTTCCTAAACATCTCCCTCTTCCTTAAGAAACTTCTTGATTCCCTCCCAATCAAATCAGCTGGTCCATCTATACTCCCCTCCCAAAGTGTCACCTTATCCTCAAGGTGGAATGAAGTAAACTATTACTGAAGCACTTGACTGATAGCACTGAACTAAAAAATGGATTGACACTTGGTTGAATGATCCCTTTCTTGAACATCTCCCTAATCAATCTCTCGATCTCATCCTTTTGGATTTGGGGATGATGGTACTAACAAAAATATATAGGTGAGACTACTTCCTTCAAGATGATAGCATGCTCGCATTCCTGCGGATGAGGCAACCCCTAAACTGACTGGAACACCTCTCAATACTGCTGTAGGAGTGGATGAACCATGTATGGTGCTTCTATCTTCTCCCCATATTCATCTCCTTCCAAACTTTTCAGCTCCATCAAAAATCTCACTCATTCACCCTTTCCACTCCTTGGAAGTGGCTCCAAAGATGTCATCTACACTTCTTCCCCCAAAACTTCTACCTCCCGATCCCCCCTTATCATCCCTATATTAGGATTTCCCCCATTTCCCAGTCCAATCAATGGTGCTCTTGCCTCCGATGTTTTCAATTGGGTGTGAAGATCCAATAGTTTCCTTATCATTCCTTATAGGTTGGAAAACTTTTTTCTCTATTGATGTCATTCTATCCTCAAATGCCGATTTAAATTGGCCAACTTTTCCTTCAAGGCACTCTTCAAAGGCATCAACTTTCTTTGCTGACATAAGTCCCAAAAAAGTGCTATGATACCACTTTGATAGAAAGTTGATGCAATTTTCTCGAAATCAACAAACAACAATAAGAAATTATGAAGAAAATAGACCAACTATTTTGATTACAAGATATATGAAAGAAAATTGCAAGATACAGTTCGATCTTCAATTGGAGAGGATGATCCAGCTCTCCCAAATCCCTAGCCGCTGACTAACCAAATAACCTGAGAATAAACTAAATTCAGCAAACTCCCAAACATAATTTGAATTCACCCTATTGTTAGTCTTAAATAGGCTCCCATAATTCTCTCCTTGATGCAACCTAAAAACAATATTGGTTATGGGAATGCAAATTACAAACTTTCTTTCAAAATAACTTAAACAGATACTGATAGAATATAACAACACACCACTTCGAACTCGCGTTAAATAGGACATAACAACTCCTTACAACTTATAATAAAACAGGACACAACAATATCTTAACTTTTACTTGTGTTTTTGTTGTGATGAGAAGTTTGCACCGGGCCACTACTACAAAAATCGTTAGTTGCTAGTACTTACAGTATGTGATAAGGAGGAGACTCTATAGGAGGAGGTGGTTGAGGAGGATGAGCATTTGCACCGAGATGTGACAGAGGTCTCCCTAAACTCAGTGGTGGGGTTTACCTCAAATCACACCATGAAAGTGAGGGGACAAATAGGAGAAAAATCAATGGTAGTTCTGGTGGAGAGTGGGGCAATCCAGAACTTCATCTCCAACCAGGTGGTGGACCGATTGGGGTTCAAGCTAGTCAACATGATGTATTTTGGGGTGATTATGGGAACTGGGAGATGTAAAAGTGTAGATACATCTGCCCATGATTGATAGTGACATGCAGGAGATCCAGGTAAAAGAAGATTTTCTTTCTTTAGAGTTTGGGAGCACAAATGTAATTTTGGGTTGAAGCAGTTGTGGACATTGGGAGAAACCAAGATGGATTGGAAAGCATTGATTATGAAATTCATTATAAGAGGGAGGAAGGTGAGGATCAGGGGGGAACCTAGTCTATCCAACATCAGGGTTTCTCATAAGACCGTGGTGAGGGCAATCCAGGGAGGAACGATGGTATCCTTGGTGAAGTCCAGAGCCTTGAGGGAGGGGGAAGCATGAAAAAAGAGTAGGTCTCAGAGATAGTTCAACCACATGAAAAAAGAGGAGGTTCCAGAGATAGTTCAACCACTCCTACAATAATTCAGTTTGATTTTCCAGCTGCCTCAAGCTCTATCTCCCCAAAGGGAGCATGAGCATGCCATCATCCTGAAGAATGGGGTATCCTCTATCAGTGTTCGACCCTATCAGTACCCATAGGTTCAAAAGGATAAAATTGAGAGACTGATCAAGATAATGTTGGAGGCCCATATCATTCTTTCCAATGTTAGTCCCTTCTCCAGTCCTGTGTTGTTGGTAAAGAAGGATGACAGTTAGAGATTTTGTATAGATAATCGGGCTCTGAATAAGGAAATGGTGTTGGATAAATTTCCTATACCTATCAATGATGAGTTATATGGAGTGGTGATGTTCTCCAAGATTGATCTAAAATCGAGAAACCATCATATCACAATACGGCCTACTGACATCCAAAAGACTGCTTTTAGGACTCATTAAGGCCACTAAGAGGTCTTAGTGATGCCTTTTAGGCTTACCAACGCCCCAGCTACATTCTAGTCGTCTATGAATAAGGTGTTCCAGTCCAACCTCTATAAATTTGTATGACATTTTGGTGTATAGCAGGTATGAGGCAGAACATGTAGAGCACTTAAGGGTCGTATTAGTGACATTGAAGAAGCATCAACTATATACCAATTTAAAGAAGTGTTCATTTGCACAACAGAGGGTGGAATATTTGAGACATATGGTGTCCAAATCAAAAGTAGCTGTAGATCTTTCCAAGATAAAGGTTATGTTGAAGTGGCCCTTACCCAAAACCCTAAGGGAGTTGAGGGGTTTCTTGGGACTCACATGGTACTACATGAAGTTTGTGAGGGGATGCAATTCTCTAGAAAGGTCGTTGACAAAGCAACTGAAGAAAGATAGATTCAATTGGGGGGGAGGCATCCACTCTGTCATTTAAGCAGCTGAAGAAAGTCATGACGAGTATCCATGTGTTAGCACTACTATATGTCAGCCAAACGTTTGTAGTGGAGACTAATGCATCAGACTATGGGTTAGGAGTAGTTTTCATTCAAAGTCAGAGACCCATAGCTTATTTTAGCCAGTTATTGACCGATAGGGCCAGGCTAAAATCAATGTATGAAATGGAGTTGATGGCGATAGTGTTGGCAATAAAGAAGTTGCAACCCTACCGGTTGGGGAAACACGTCATAATCAAGACCGACCAGAGAAGTTTGAAGTTCCTGTTAGAGCAAAGGATGGTGACAGAGGAGCATCAATGGTGGCTAATTAAGTTATTGAGATATGACTTTGAGATCTAGTACAAGCCTGGGCTAAAAAATAAAGCTGTAGATGCTCTCTCCAGGCGTAGTGAAGATCCTCAGGTTATGGCTCTATCTGTTCCCATGGTGATGGATTGGGAGGCCTTGAAGCATAAGAGTGAGCAAGATGACGAGCTGAGTAAGATCAAAAGAGACTTACCACAGGATAAGGATAGCCATCCTAGTTACTCTTTGATGGGTTAGAAGTTGTTAGATTAAGCACGGTTTTTGCTTTCGAGGACATCACCATACATCCCTCACTTATTATAGGAGTTTCATGACATGGCTATTAGGGGTCATTAAACAGTTCAGAAGACATATCATAGGCTAGCAGCAGAGGAGTTGGTGGCCAATTGTGATGTGTGTCAGAGACACAAATACTTGGCTATGGCTCCAGGTGATTTTCTACAGCCTTTAGCATTATCCAAGAAGGTGTGGGAAGAGATTACTATAGACTTCATTAAGGGACTATCTAGATCGGATGAGTTCACGGTGATTCTAGTGGTGGTAAACAGATTGAGCAAATATGCTCAGTTTGTTCCCTTACACCACCCATACACCGCGGTGTCGGTGGCAGCCGCATTTATTAGAGAGGTGGTCCATTTGCAATGCATACTTGAGGCCATTGTGTCTGATCAGGACAATGTCTTTTTGAGTCATTTCTGGAGAAAGTTATTCGAGATACAGTGGGCTATCATGAAGCGAAGTACAGCTTATCACTCCCAGACAGATGGTCAGACGGAGATGGTGAATATATCACAATGGAGATTTATCTTCATTGATTTTGTATCAGATAAACCAAAAATGTGGATCAAATGGTTATCATGGGTGAAATATTGGTAAACACTTCATATCATTCAGGAGCCCAGACAGCGCCATTTAAAATTCTATATGGGAAGGATCCACTTCATCTGATATATTATGGGAATGGCAATACACTGATGTCATCAATGGAGCAGTACTTAGAAGAAAGAGATCACGTTTTGGCAGAATTGAAGGAACATCTATAGAGAACACAATAAATCATGAAGAAGCGGGCAATATAGACACAGGAGAGACATGCAGTTTGAGATTGGGGACAAAATTCATCTGAAGATCCAACCTTACATACAGAGGACTTTGGCTCAACGAAGGAATGAGAAGCTCTCCCCCCACTACTTTGGGACCTATGAGGTAGTGGAGCGCATCGGTGCAATAGCATATCGCCTACGATTGCCACCAATCTCAGCCGTCCATCCCGTATTTCATGTATCGCAACTGAGATGAGCCATCGAAAATCACACACCATTGCCCGCACTACTAGCCAAACTATCGAAGGATATGGATGTAATATTAGAACCACTAAAGGTGAAAGGGGTGCGCTAAGGAGATAATGGGATCAGGGCGGTGCTGATCAAGTGGAATGATTTATCAAACTATGAGGTGACATGGGAGCCCTACAATACCATCCAGAAGCAGTTTCTCTTTTTCCACCTCGAGGACAATGTGGCTTTTTGGGAGGGGAGTATTGATGCGACTAAAAATAGCTCAGCTGCCCAGGTGGGGCCTAGAATCTCCTTTATTACCTATAGAAGAAGAGGCTTGGGTGTCTTTGGAAAAGATGTAAGGAGCATTTATTAGGGGAACTGGGCTGTTTAAGGGGAGAGATTATGGAGGGTTATATTTTAAATTTCTACATGAGTTTTTGTGAAGTGTTTGGGGTTCCTATTAGTTGCTAGGAATTGTGGGAGAGATGATTCAACTCTCGAACAATAAATCTCAACTTGTATCTTATCTTACTTTGCTTGGAAATTAGTAAAAACAGCTCTCTTGGTATTATTTCTGGAACTATTTGGAGTGAGTAGCTATTTTTTTATATTGTTGTATGCTGTTTTGATCTTCAAGTCCTATCAGAGAAGTGGAAGATGGCATTTGCTTTTCCTAACAATGCATCAATGGATAACAAGCTCTTGTTTGAAGCAAACTTCTGGGCTTCGAAGGCCCCACCCACCACTCCTAGTTAAACGTTTCCCACACTACCATAGACTTCACTTCTATAGGCTTTATAATTCAATTCATGCCCATTAGTGCATGCATATAGATCAAGAATTCTATCCCGACCAACACCTCCTTCATCACACCTTTCTCTGTTGAAAATATTAGAAAGGCGATTTTGAGTACCATTACTATCAAATAGTCGAGCCAAATAGCTTCAACATTGAGTTCTTTAGGTAGGTTTAGCCTATGGTTGCAAGGCAATTCATTGATGCAGTTCACAACTCCTTTAGGACGGCCAAGATGCATGATGGTGCTTCAAGACTACCAGTCTACCACTTTTGTCTTCTCTTATGTCATCCCATGTAAGTTTGATGGAAGATTATGGGATCATAACCACACTCATATCAAACAAGCTGGTGGCCCTACCTTTATCAACTATAATGCATAGGGAGGGGCCTTTGTGACCCACCTCTTTTGGATAATATGCTTCTCAGCATGAAGTTTGTAAGGTGTTACCACTGAAGACTTCTTGGAGGTCTTTCCATGTTAAAGTTGATCTTGGGATGGTATTTGATTGTGTTAACAATGATTCTTCTATATTGCTCCCTTTTTTATCCAAAGTTTTTCAATTGGGAATTGTAAATTTGATAGGGTTTTGAAACCTTGAATCCGTTGAAGGCTTATTTATACTAGAGTCTAGCTTCACCTTGTAGGTATGAGACATTCTCTCGACACAAGTACATTGCAGCCAGCCTTTTGGCTAATAGAAAGAAGGGCCTCATCAATTTCTCAGCTTCAGCTCCTAACCCAATAAATCCCATTGTTACATTAAGTTTTCAAATCACAAGCTCCCATTCAATTATGGAACTCCTCTTCTCCAAGAGATGGGTCACAAGGGCTTCTAAGTAAATTTTACTTTATCATATTCAGCTAGAAAATCTACAATCTATTATGATTAGCCTTCTTCCAACTTCTTAAGACCGACTAATAAATCTTTTCTTTTTAGAAAAAACAATTTCATTTTGAAAGAAATGATTAAAAAAAATTGAGTTAACTATGAGTAAATTCTTTTTTTATGGCTCTTTAAATAAAAGTATGCAACTATGCAAGTCATTGCCTAAGAGTAGATAACTAAATAGGGTTTAGATGACGGCAGAACTTCATTACATCAACATGACTTCAATAGAGGCTGGCTAATGACGAGAGTATAGTAAGGCCTTTAAGTTGCTTGGATGCAGCATTACAACCCTCCATGGCTCTCATCTCTAATTTTTCCACCTCAACAAAGATTTCTATCCAAGTGACCTTGGTCTTTATCTCTCATCCTCTTGAAATATATCATATGTAAAGCCAATAAAATCTTTTAATATCTACCATGGCATTATTTTCTTAGGGCTTCATCTTCCGAAAGAAGGAACTATTGTTTACATTTGGGAAGGGTCTACCATTTCCCTGAAGCATCATGCATCAATCCTTCTCTATCAATGATCAACTGAACTATGCTAAATGATTTGACTCATCCTCCTAGCCCCCGGGCCATCCAAAATTCCCTTGTCGAACTTCAAGAGCTGTCTTAGTGGAAGGTTGTTTGGTTTTGCTAAAAATAAAAGAAATAACAGAAGAAAAAAAAAGAATCTTATTTCCCAAATCAAAGTATAGAAAAGTCACATATTTATAGATGCTAAATAGTATCAACTACTAATCTTAAATTTTAAAATAATTAAAATAGAACTAAGATAATCAAAATAGGAATAATCAGAACACATGGAAAATTAAGGTGAATAATAGTCCTCCATAAATAAATAAAAAAATTAAAAAATCCATCTAACTTTGCGAGAAAGGGGTTTTCCACCAAAAACTAAATGGGTTCATCATTGCTTTACATATGGCACACACTAATTTGAGACCAAAAACCTTCAAAGGTCGACCAATTTTGGTCAGCCAACAAATTTCTCGGTTGACCAACAAATTTCCTACTCAGCAATTTGATTTCTAGACCTAGAAAACTATTGCTTGGTTGACCACTAAATTTGTTGATCAACCAACCTCTCTTGGTTGACCAACAGGAGTAGTGCCAGGGTTAGATGCAAGCTAGGCATGGCTTTCAAGGTTGGCTAGTTCACAATAGTGTTGGTTTTAAAATGGAATTCGATGCACAAAAAAGATAAAAAAGAACACTTTTGAACCTATGTAAATGGGAAAAATTGCATGCGAGGCACTACAAGCCTAATGAAAGGGATCACAAAATTGACGCTAATTGGCATTCATGCAATTTATTGAATCGAGAAGATAGCAAGAATCTCATTATTTTACAGGTTAGATAGCGTTCCAAGTTGTTTGATAATCATACAAAAAAGAGAGAGAACGGCCCAAAATCTGAATTGATCACTGCCATGACGCCAGATTGTTAACTAAACTCTTCTTCCCTCTTAATAATCCAGACCACAGAACATTCAGATCACCCCCTTGCAGTAATCAAAATCTCCATGATTTGGGGAATACAAGAAAATGGGCTACATGATATCCAAAGCGAATTCGATCGATCTTACTCAACTGTAAATATTGCTGAAGAAGCCAAAAGATCATGCTCAACCGCAAAAAGTGCTGAAGAAACCAAAAAGGGTCGTTTTCCCAACATTCGTGCAAACAGGCAAGCCATGCAAATGAAATTCGACGTCCTAGAAAGCGAGGATACAAAATCGATCAACCGTCAAAACATGAAATCCAAGTTAACATCAGAGAACATACGCAAAACTTTCCCTTCCTTTTTCACATTCACTCGAAATGGATCAACCAACGCCTAAATCAGAAAAGCAAGCAGCAAAACTTTCAAATCCAAACACGAGGCCAAGCTAAAATACCTAGCCGGCAGCGACTCCTCAAGCGACTCCGTCCCCAGCAGCGGCCCCTTGTACGCGCTCTGCACCTCTCCTTCCCGATCATCCTCCTGCGACCCCACCTCATCGCTATCCTTCCCGATTGACGACGAGGTCGACGTCGACGAAGCCACCGTCGTCTCCACCGGCGATGGCGAAGGATCCATCCGCTTCCTCTCCTCCATCTCCGCCGCATCAAAGATCGCGACGCATGCGATTCTCCTAGCGAATCCCGACCCTCCGATCCCCGCCCCACTCTCCATCGCAATTGACATCAGTCCAACAATCTTTCCGCCGACCTCAATCCTTCGCCGGCGACGGCCGATTCCCTTTTCGCCTCCGACGATGAGAGAGCCAAAATGGTACGAAGCAAAACGCTACATAATTAATCCAGATAAGATGTTCTGCTTAAGATAGATTTTAGAATGAATATTTTCTAAGAAAAATATTAGACTGAAATTAAAGAAATTTGGTTATGATAAGGACCTGCCGCCTGCTTGTTATCCAGAAAAGTCGCCACGTGGCACTTCGGCCGGTCGAGGCGGAGTACAGCACGCCTCGTGGGCGTTGCCGAGTGAACTGCGGGCAATGTTTATCATGCAATGTACGGACAGTCTATTTTGACTTTAAAATGAGTTTTTTTTTTTTGGGTAAATTTTGGGGCTTAGCCCGTATATTAAAAGCAAAGGATTACAAGAGGGCTCCCTTCCAGGAAAAAGAACTGGAAGAGAGAAAAGAAAACCCAAAACAATACAAAGAGAAAAAACTAAGCAAACCAAGCAAAACCAGCAAAGAGAAAAGCTGGGCAAAAAAGCACGGACTCAGGAAAAAGGGGCTAAACATAGCAGCCAAAAGCATCATGCATCAGCTCAGCAAAATATTACCACTCAAACCTTGGTTGCCAGGTAAGAATCAATAACACACTTATCTGATAGAAGTAAAGCAGCCAGTAGACAAGCAAATCCAGACCTTCCAAGGGAATCAGAATTCCCTGGTTGTCACACAACCAGAACCAAACCAAGAATAAGCACCCTGTGCGGCACCTACCATAAAGAAGATCAGACCTGGCCATCCAAAGGCAGAGACCAAAACGAGGCAACCCGGCAATGTTAGCCCCGCACATCATCGTCCGGCATAAGGGGAGCAAATTCCCCTCAAAGCATATAGTAGGTGCTTCACCGAGGTATTATTTAAAATGAGTTGTTATATGGCTAGCAGCCTCGTACTTACGTGGAGAGAGAATTTGTTGTATTATTTATATTTTTTTGGATGAGGTTGTTGAAGCGAATCGGGTGGCGGGCTCAGTACCCAAGTATGTTTTTTTTTTTTTTTTACATTTATAATTATTGATCTGATTCAATAACCCAGGCTGTTTAGCAAATGGATAATATTCGGATTTCATTTTTTTGACTTATTTAACAAAATTGGGACTTATTAGGGTTAACTTGGTAACTTAAATTTGATCTGGAATTGGCTCGAGTCCTGTTTCCATTCACCCCACAAGTCTAGTTTACATTCGAGCTCTGGGCAACCCCCTAGGCCGCCCTTACCACAGCGCATGCTTTGCATCACCCTCGCGCAGTCCCGCCAAGCTACCCTCGTTTGGTAGCACAGTCTCGCACCAGCACACGCCTCGCAGGATCGAATCACACTTGCTCGTCTGCTTGCACCAAGGCACTCGACGGTTCTATCATGTAGGGGTGTCAATTTTTGACACGACTCGAAACCCGAGCCGAAAAAATCCGGGTTCGGGTCAACTCAAATCCGAAACGGGTAGGGTTCGGATTCAACAAATCAAACTGTTATAAAAATCAGGTAGGGTTCGGGTTGACACAGCAACCCGAAATTGACCCGATAGTGACATGAAAACTCATATTTGACCCGAAAACCCGATATTGACCCGTTTTAACCCGAAAACTAGCAATTTTGGGTCAACCCCGTGTCATTCGTGTCAGGTCGGGTTGACCCGGACCCGAATCGGGTCAGGTTCGGGTCCGGAAACCTGACCCGTTTTTAAAAACGGGTCGGGTTCGAGTTGACCCAAATAGTGTCGGATCAGTTCTGGGTTCGACCCGAACCCGACCCGTTGACCTGAATTGACACCCCTACTACCATGCCACCCTCACACTCAATCACGCAACTCATTCTCACGCTCTATGCTTGCAGCACACGCTCTCGCCGCTCACAGCATTCAATCTCGCACTTGTTTGAAAATTGGGTTGAATCAACCCAATGACCCAGCGAGCAGGGTCCATGTCTAAATTTCTCACCCATTTGTAAAAATCGGGTGCAAGTTAGCTAAATTGGACTCTGATCAATTCCAAGCTCAACCCAAGTCCTACCTAAATACTCATTTTGAAAAAAGAAGCCTATTAATGAATCCGACAAAGTCGCACTTTTATTGTAATAACTTTGTTGATGATCTGAGATAAGGTGTTAGGACAAATGCTTTAAGACCATATGATCTGCTTTGATTCCTTTCTGTCCAAATTTGATATTTTGTACAATAAATAGAAATATATCCAGTATTCCTAATTTTGGGTGTGAGATCCTGCTGGCTAGCATAGATTTCAAAAAATTAGACGAGATTAGGCCGCAAAAGAAAGGAAGAAACCGTATGAAGAACATTATATATGACTTTGAAAGAATAGTCGCATTCAAAAAGCCATGAGAGATCGTCTCAAGCTTGCAGCAAACAGAGAGAGCATGCACGTTTTACAAAAATGGAGCAGTTAACTAGCGCATCAACATTTTTTATGTCACCCAACAAACAAGCCATCCAAGCATAAGTAGAAAACCTCAAAGAAGATCGTCGTGTCCCAAACTTGTTTCTACCAACCTTAGACAAGTTAGAGAAGTAGGCAATGATGAAAACTTAAAATTTCAAAACAAAGGCCTTAGACCACTTAATAGTGTCACAATTATACTCTTCATGTATGTGCTAGTTTTTTTTTTATCTCGCAAAAAACTTTAGATAAGTAAATAGAAAGGGACATTAGCATCTAATCCGATCTCAAGAATAGAGTTGTCATATATGTCTTAAAGACTTTTCCTTCAAATCAGGATTCTCAGAAAAGGAAAAATTTATAATCAAGATGGATTTTAAAAGTAAAATGAGGAATAATGGTAACAACACCTTTCTTAAATTTTTTCCAAATAATGGAACATTTTTTTATTAATTTTTGCCAAATAGAACCGTATTTTTGCCTCCACCAAATATCAGTAATGTCATAAGAGCCCCAACTTCTCCAAATTAAGGAGCAAGAATAAGCAGCATGCATAGCATAAAGAGTTGGGAGGCCAAGACCCCCAAATTCTTTAGGTTTACATGTATTAGCTCAGAAAATGTGTTGTAACCTTCTGGCATCTACATCTTCATAAAATAAAAATCTAGCATATGCTTTGTTAATCATTTTACAACAGGTTTTTTGGGAGAACATCGCCTCTTATCCAATATGTAATAGCATTTCACATTGTAAATTTTAGAATTTGTAGTATGCCAACAAATGAAAGAGACTTAGATTTTCAAGCATCCATAAGTAAAAGAGCCTTACCAATAAGGGGGTTATAATCATCTATGAGCAGTCTCTTGGTAGAAATGGATATTCTCGAGTATGTGATGGAGTGAGATGCACTAGAAATATTCAAGATTTCATTGTGATGTTGCTGCATAAGATTATTCTCAAAAAAAATATGATGGTACTCTTGATCAGGTTTAGGGCAAGCCAAAAAGAGATTTGACTTGAGTAAAAATATATTTTATGCCTATCAGGTTTTGTAGGCTAATTGTACCAAAAACAAGGTCATTATCATACATGAGATGAGAGATATGCATATTTCCCATTTGTATAGTCGAGTAGGTGTTGCTTTGAATGGCATACTCAAATAGGTTGGAAAGCTCGTTCATGGCTATACAAAATAAGTAAGGAGAAAGAAGACATCATTGTCCTAGCCCAATAGTGGAGGGTAATAATCCTTCAAGGTTTTCATTTAAGCAAATAAAGTAATAGACATTATCTATACAGACTTTGATCCATTTAATGAACAACAACAACAATATCAAGCCTTTATCCCACTATGTGGGGTCGGCTACATCAATTTTTTTTCTCCATTGTGTTCTATTAAAAGTCAAATTCTCGTTTAAATCTAATAAAGAAAGGTCATTCCTAATATTTTCTAACCAAGTCTTTTTAGGTCTACCCCTATCTTTCTTAACATAAGTTAAATCTAATACCTCTACTCTCCTAACCGGGTCATCGCAAGGCCGCCATTTTATGTGACCAAACCATCTAAGGCGACTCTCTCTAATCTTATCTTCTACTGGAGCTACTCCAACCTTTTCACGTATATGCTCATTTCGTATCCTATCTCTAAGGGTAAAGCCACTCATCCATGTACCTGAGCATCATCATCTCTGCCACACTTAATTTAGTATTATGCTTCTCTTTTAATGGCCAACATTCGGCACCATAAAGCATTGCAGGTCTCACTACCATCTTATAGAATTTTCCCTTAAGTTTGAGGGGCACATTTCTATCATATAACAAGCCCGATGCATTCCTCCACTTCAACCATCCAACTTGAATTCTACTGATAATATCCCCATCTATTTCACCATCACTTTAAACAATAGATCCAAGATATCTAAAACGTGTACTCTTATTAATGACTTGATCGCCCAAAGTCACAATCCCCTCACTAGGACTATTACAGCTAAAATTACACTCCATATATTCCGTTTTAGATCTACTCAAGCAAAAACCTTTAGACTCTAAGGTTGACATCCATAATTCAAATTTAC
>NW_021319205.1:5121787-5150223 GCF_001605985.2 Dendrobium catenatum | reverse complement strand
GCTGGGTCTAACATAATGACAAGAAGGTATTATTTATTCTTTGCAACTCTTTGCAATGAAACTGAAATTATATCATTGATGTTAAATTTAAATCTAAATTACCTAAGGTAATGAAATAGTACAACAACAACAACATCAACCACTACATGGGATATTACATGAATCCTTTTTCTCCATTGTGTCATGTTAAAAATCAAATTCTCATTTAAATCTAATAAAAAAAGATCATTTCTAATATTTTCTAACCAAGTCTTTTTAGGTCTACCTCTATCTTTCTTAACATAAGTCAAATCTAAAACCTCAACTTTCCTAACCGGGTCATCGGAAGGCCTTCGTTTAACGTGACCAAACCATCTAAGGCGACTCTCTCTAATCTTATCTTCTAGTGGAGCTACTCCAACCTTTTCACATACATGCTCATTTGGTATCCTATCTCTAAAGGTAAAGCCAATCATCCACCTAAGCATTCTCATCTCTGCAACACTTAACTTTGTATTATGCTTCTCTTTAATGGCTAACATTCGGCACAATAAAGCATTGCAAGTCTCACCACCATCTTATAGAATTTTCCCTTAAAGGTAATGAAATAGTGAACCTGATAAAAAAATTTATAAAGACGCAATCTCCTACATGCGAAACACACAGACAAACACACAAAGTTAATTGCACAGTTAGAATAAGGTCATTGTGCCATTCAATTAAAATTTTATTTGAGAGGAACCAATCTAAGAAAATATAAGTTCAATACCTGGCCAAAACTCTTCAGCTCAAGCATAGGGCCCTCTCCGTTAGTGTTCTGTTCAATAGAGAGAGATAAATCTGAGTCTTTGAAAAACCATGTGTTGTCAACGTACTCTGCAAGCAAATGTAATTTTCTGGACAACCTCGTCATTCCAAATATTTTCCGCTTCCATGAAGAATGTTTCCTTCCTCCTGCTTCCTTTAATTTCCTGGTTTACATAGACCAGACCCCATTCAATCAGCATAGAAAAGGTGGCCAAATGATATAGAATATAAACAAACTTCAAAATCAAACAATTTAGAAAAGCTATCTTCCAAACTAAGTAAAGAAGTCTACCTAGATTCTTCAATATGCTTTCTTCTGCTTCTCTCTTTTCTATATTTTTTCCATTTGTTCCAGGCTTCATTATTGCCTTTCTTACTCTCTCCCTCTTCGTCACCCTCACCCTCTCTCTACTTAGCACAAATTCTCTTCATACATAGATCAACCAATTTTTCTTTCTAATACGTCTTTATTTATTCAATTTACACGCCCAAAAAACCATGTTTATCATTATTTTATTTTAATATGTGATACCCTTTCCATCCCTCTGATATAACAAATTTACACATTATTCTTTCAGGCTTTGCTACACATTCATCTTCACAATAAGAAAATTGCTTCTACATTGCTTTTGTGCTTAACGGACAGTCTCATCAAGTTGTTTGTGAGGTTTTACCATCAAAGTGTAGCATTACTTGCTTTTCCAATATCAAATATTTGTTTTGTTGACCAAGGCTTCCAAACATGTAATCATTATCAGGCATATCTCAACTATTTGGGTTAGGCCAAGGTTCTCATACATGTAAAATGTACTAACAAATTTAGGATTTAACAGTTGATCACACTTGTTTTATTTAAGAAGATAATTTATTTAAAGATATTTTCACGTAAGGAATATGATAAATCTTTGAAATTTTTCCTGCTACATTTCCCTAAAACTTATGTTTGAGTGGATGGAGGGCATTAGGTTCTGTTCACCATAAGCCAGAATAGAGGTATTGCTGGAGCAAATCATTTTGCTCCCACTTGACAACCAAAATCAAAAGTAATGAACTTTGTTTTATATAAACTTAGAAATTAAAAATAATAATAATTTAAGAAAGATATACTTTTAGATGAAGTGAGGCCTTTCAAAACAAATTTTTGTCTTACGCAGAACATAGCTATTAACTTGAATTTTTTAATATTTGTAATGAGTTTAGAGAACAAGTGAAATGAATATATTTGAAGGTTGCTCAGGAAGTCATACCTCATTTGTAGAGTGATGATATCATTACCGTAGCCATCTACCAGATGAGTCCAACTTCTCATATGTTGAGCCATTCCAGGAAGCGGAAATCTACATGCATTCACAGATAATGGATGTAACTTCAACATTTTAAACACGTGTGGCGATGACACTGGAACTGTAAAAGAAGCAGCAACATGAAGACAAACAGGTTTGGAATTTGCTCGTCTGTTGTTGAGCTTCAATTCAAACCATTTCTCAACAGAGAGTTCTGCATTTGGATCCATCAGTTCATCAAGTGAGATGGACATCGTTCCAATTGTTTTTGCAGGTTTTGATTTGGTCGTTACATTCAGAACAAGATCTCCAGCCGGTTCACATTCAAAACCAGCGGCCCTTTTCTCCCCCGTCTCAGAGAAAATACTAAGACGACTACTACCATTCAGAAACATATCTGGCTTTTTCTTGCAGAAAGAAACAAAAACATTCCCTTTTTCATTAGCGGGTAGATTTTTTATTCCCACAATCTCTAAGAGGACCTGTAAAAGAGAAATGAAGAAATTTCAGAGTTCAAAGATATAGCCTCTAATTTTTCATTTTTTTCATAAGTTGAATGAATTATTTTTTTGATTGGGCTGGGGTGGGGGGAGGTGGTGGATGTCAAAGGTTCCAATGAACCCCAAAAGGCTTCCATGGAGATTGAACTGACTAGAATAACGAACCTAGAGCTTGCCTAAATCAATTTTTAACTGCTTAGAGCAATGCAATAAGCAGGATCACTTGATTCAGATTTTCCAAAGAATCAACAAGAAAGATAAACCTATAAAGCCAAAGTACCTGTGAGTTAGGAAAAGCAGCTCAATTTCCAAACAAACTTAAAATGTCTCCACAAATTTAGAAAAGGAAAGCACGCATTTGTGAAAAAAAATCCGATCATAGAAAGTTGTAAATACTGAAAGAATTTATAGAGCATGAATAGAAATGCAGGAAAATTTATTCATATTGTAAAAATGCATTCTGGTTTAAGAAATTATGATGGACTGCCTACAAGTAGGTCTTCATTTTAAAATTCTACTTATAGATTGAAACTCGATTCTACGCCACATGATTTAAGCATTAGTAAAAACGAAAGAAACTCAAAGGAAGGTTTTGGTATTACCTCCACAACCATTGTATGTTGAAGAGGAAGGGATATCTTTGAATTGGGAGGGCAAAGTGTATTTGTCTGATTATAAGTAGATAAGAGTGGAGTGGCGTCTACCAAAGGCAGAGCAAAGCCTCTGTACATAGCCCCAGCTCTCCAATACCTCAAACCATATGCATCTTCCCATTGTTTGGTAGTATCAGAGAAACCAGTGTCAAGTTTTTTACCTTTGGTCCTATCAGAATCGGTGTCATCATGCTCTAATACTTTCCCAAGCAGTTCTACCATGTCTTTTTGGTATGAAATAGGTTGCAGTTGGTGAGAATGCCACATGAGATCTATATCATAAGTTGGTACGTAGAAATATCTCGTTGACTTCTCCCGGTTCCTCTTAATCAGATGAAGGAACCCCTTGTACCTAGCAGCAGCTCCATCAAGAAAGCGTTTATCATGCATTATCGGTCTACATACCTGTCCATAATTAAATAATAAATATATCATTGCATTTGTAAATTTGAACGATGTTTCTTGAAGCTAATGATAGAGTAGCAGAAGCGATTGGAACACTGGATTTTAACCAAAGAGAGTAAAAAAAATGACAAAGCTCAATAGCAACAATGGTGGATAGACTTCACAGCAACAATAGTGGATAGACTTCACAGATCCAACTTACACAGCAGTCACAGTACCAACCTGGCCAGGACAGTTCATCTGGCCCTGTGGGTCTATTTATTACTAAGATATCCTTGATGCTATAAAATTAATCCAAAAGAATCATGCCAAACTTGCTCGGATTTTTCAGGAACTTATCAATCCCTGTCCTCTATCCCAAAAATATAGAGTTAGCTTCCTGAATCCTCCTCTTCCATTAATCCACGGTGCATGTGCGAATAAATTTTCACAAGGAAATTGTAGGTGGCCCTTCAAGATTAAATCATCCTTTTCATGAATCCATTAGTAACTTAAAAAAAATTAAGAAAACAAGGAGATCATCACCATCGCCATATTAACCTTTTCCAAACTAGTTGGGTTAGACTAAAGAATAATGATAGAAAACACATACCCAAAAGCAGAAAAACCGCTGTTTTCGGAAGAAAACAACAACTTGATAGCAGCAACCTTGAGAAAATTAAGAAAATCTGAGAGAAAAATGAAGGATTCCACTAACGAATGAAGAAAAACAGCAAAAGATACACATTTATTCAATTCAAGAGGAAGAAACGACCCTCCAAATCTCTAACTGAGAGACTAAAGCCCAAGCACACAAGAGATCTCAAATTTCAGCCAAATTCAAGATTGAAACACTAATTCTAGCATAAGCAATTAATTAAATCAAAAGGAGAAATCCAAAATTCCTAAACAACCTCTAATTCAAAAATTTCCAACCAAAGCAATCTTTAATCAAGGTGTGGACCCCATAGGAGCAGCCGGCCCCTTCTCTCTCCCTTTCCTGGGCTGACGACTATAGTAGTAAACCGGTCCACTAGGGGCCGGTTCAATAGGAGCAGCCAGCCCCTCTTGGGCCGGCCTAACATTACTCTCATACCAAAGACTCGCCTTGTCCTCAAGGTAAAAAAAAAAAAGGAAACTGGAGCTTCAATATCTCATATGGCTCCCAAGTGGCATCAAAATCGGGAAAATCCCTCCATCTGATAAGCAATTCCTTGTTTCCCCTTTTACCCGATCTGACCCCTCTTAACTCCAGTGGTTCTAAGACCACCTCCAACTCCTTTGTTAGTGTAGCTAGAAATTCTGCACTAACTGCATGCTCCCCTAGAGCTCTTCTCAACTGCGACACATGGAAAACTGGGTGTATGGTGGCATATGGGGGTAACTTCAATCAATATGTCACTGCTCCGATCTTGCCAATAATCTCATAGGGGTCAAAGTACCTCGGGGCCAATTTCTCGTTCCTCCTGTTACCAACTGATCTTTGCCTGTAGGGCCTTAGTTTCAAGAACACTTTCTCCCTCACTTCATATTGTATGTCTCTCATATGTGTATATGCCCACTTCTTCATGAATTGTTGTGCCTTCAACAGATATTTTTTTAACTCCTTCAACACCTTGTCCCTCTCCTCTAAGTACTGCTCAACTGAAGAGACTGGTGTAATTCATCTCCCAAAATGCACAAAATGTGGACGGTCTCTTCCATGCAACACATTAAAATGAATCATCTGAGAAGCAGAATGATACAAAGTATTGTACCAATACTCGGCCCATGGTAACCATTTTGCCCACATCCACGATGTTTCAGAAGAAAAAAAATCTCAAATTGGTCTCCAAACTTCGGTTCACCACCTCCGTTTACCTGTCTGTTTGTGGATGGTAGGGGGTGCTTCTCTTAAGAACAATGCCCTACAACCTGAAGAGCTCCCTCCAACACTGGCTAAGAAACACTTTGTCTCAATCAGACATAATTGATTCAGGAAACCCATGTAATCTAACCATCTCCCTAATAAATGTTGTCACCACTAATGCTGTGGTGTAGGGATGTCGTAAGAGGATAAAATGTGCATACTTACTAAGTTTGTCAACCACCATCATGATGACTATGAATCCCTCTGATTGTGGTAGGTCGTCTATAAAATCTATGGACACTTCCTCCCATACTCTGTTTGGAAGTGCCAAGGGTTGTAGTATTCCTCCTGGAGCCATTCCTATATATTTGTTTCTCTGGCACACTTCACACCTCGCCACCATCTCATCAACATCTTTATAAATCCCCTTCCAGTAAAGCTCAGTTGCCAACCGCCTATAGGTCTTATGTACTTCTGAATGACATCTAACTGCGCTGCCATGAAACTCCTATAACAAGTGAGGAATATGTATGGAAGTTCGCGGTATCATAAACCTCCCTTAATGCAACAGCCTCTCCCCCTCAATATAGTACCAGAATGGTTATAATTATCTTTTATCAAATCGTCCCTGATCGTTATCAACTCTTCATTTTGCATGCTTTCTTCCTTGATGGCCCCCCAGTATACCATCAGTGGAACTGAAACAGCCAACTCATGAAGTTCCCCAACACATCTGGATAAGGCATTGACCGCTTTATTTTCAAAACTAGGCCTGTACTGGATCTCAAAATTATAGCCTAATAGTTTGGACAACCATCTCTAATGCTCATCGGTCATCATCCTTTGCTCCAACAGGTACTTCAAACTTCTCTGATCCGTCCGAATAATTAAATGCTTACCCAAAAGGTAAGGGCGCCACTTCTGAATTGCCAAGACAATGGCCATCAGCTCTCTCTCATACAACGACTTCAATCTAGCCCTAGTTGACATCACTTGATTGAAG
The DNA here is from genome assembly GCF_001605985.2 of Dendrobium catenatum. Lineage (NCBI taxonomy): Eukaryota > Viridiplantae > Streptophyta > Magnoliopsida > Asparagales > Orchidaceae > Dendrobium > Dendrobium catenatum. Next base: position 5,143,765 of record NW_021319205.1, on the reverse strand, counting down.
TATGTTGTAAGTCTGTGATTATGCATTAGCACTGCCCCCAACCCTTATCCTGACGCATCAATCTCTACTACAAAGATCTGGATGATGTCTGGAAAAGCTAAAACTGGTACTGTAGTTATGGCTTTCTTCAATCTCTCAAAAGCCTGAGTTGCTGCCTCTCCCCATAAAAAGTTGTCCTTCAGTTGCTCGGTCAAGGGCCAAGCTGTGGTACTGTACCCCCTCACAAATCTCCTGTACTAACCAATCAGTCCTAGAAAATCCTTCAACTCCCTTTTGTTCCTAGGCATAAGCCATTTCTGCATTGCCTCAATTTTTGTTTGATCGGCCGCCACTCACTCCTAGGATAATACATGTTCCAAGTACTCCACACTAAACTGGGCGAAGCTGCACTTCTTTATATTGGCCCTCAACTGATACTCCTGTAAAACTCCCATAAGCACATTCAAGTGCTCCAGATGCTCCTTCTCAGTTTTGTTGTATATCAAAATGTCACCAAAAAATACCAAAACAAACTTCCTGAGGTATTGTCGGAATACCTTGTTCATCAAAGACTGAAAAGTAACAGGGTGTTAGTAAGCCCAAACGGCATTACCTGAAACTCATAATGCCCCTCATGTGTCCTGAAAGTTGTCATTGAAATGTTTGTCTCCCTCATTCGGATCTGATGGTATCCTGATTTCAAATCCAACCTGAAAAACATCACTGCCCCATACAATTCATCCAAGAGCTTATCAATCATAGGAATTAAAAACTTATCTGGCACTGTCCCCTTGTTCAAAGCTTTATAGTCCACACAGAACCGCCAGCTCCCATCCTTCTTCTTGAACGGTAGTACTGGACTAGAGAAAGGACTCACACTTAGTGATAAACCCAGCCTACAGCATCTCTCGGATCAGCTTCTCAATCTCATCAATTTGAATCTGAGGATAGCGGTAGGGACGAACACTGACTGGCGTCACCCCTTCCTTTAAAGTAATGGCATGCTCCAACTCCCACTGTGGAGGTAGGCCCTAAGGAGGTTGAAAAATCTCACTGAAATGATGTATGGTTGGCTGCAATGAAGAGGGAATGTCTCCCACCTCTTTTAGTCTAACCCCCTCTAAGCGATACAACTCCACCAAATATCCTCCTCCCACATCCTCTATGGTCCTAATCAAGACTTGAGAGATACCACAATCTTAGATAGCCCTGCATCACCCTGAATCACCATTCTCTTTCCCCCAACCACCAATTACATCCTCAGTGTTCCCCAATTAACCTTGATATCCCCCAAGGTCTATAGTCACTTCATCCCTAGGATGACATCAATGCTTCCCAACTCCAAGGGAAGAAAATTCTCCCTCACCTGGATCTCCTGTATGGTCAGCATCACTCCCCTACAAACTCTTCTACCCATCTCCATCATTCCTGTGCCTATCATCACCCCATAGCCCCATGTATCCATTAATTTAACCCCCAGTAGATCAATAATCTGGTTGGAGATGAAATTGTGGGTTGCCCACTGTCTATCAACACCACCACCTCTCTATCTACTATATCTTCCTTCACTTTCATGGTGTGATTTGGGGTGAATCTCACCACTATATTTAAAAAGACTTATGCTACATCCAGGTGCAACTTCTGCTCTTCCTCCACCTCTAACCCACTCTGACCTCCCTCTTCAGCTTCCTCGTCATCACAGACAGTGAGAATCTGAAGAGTTCAGTCCTTACACCTATGCCCCGGCATGTATTTCTCATCATATCTAAAACACAACTCCTTTGCCCTCTTCTCATGTATTTCCTTTTTCGTCAGCCTTTTGAAATTTCTCCCTCCTCCAGCTCTCTCCTTGGGCACTTCCCTCAGACTCCCAGGAGCAGGTCCCTTGGGAGCTAAAAAAGTAGTGGTCATTCTATATGACACCTTAAGTTGCTCCCCCTAGCCCCCCTCTCCAGATGTTTCTAGTCCTCCACCAACTATGCTAGCTCCATGCCCTCTCCCAAGTCTCATGGCGTCGCCACCCTAACTATTATCCATATCTCCGCTTTAAGCCCCTTATAAAGTTTCCCTCTAGTACTGTCTCTGAGAGCTGGTGAAGTGTGCTGATCAAATACTCGAACCTGTCACGATAATCTGCCACGGTCCCCTCATGTGTTAGGGCAATGAATTGCTCATAGAAGTCTCCACCCCTACTTGTTCAAAAATGTTCTAGTAAACAATATTTGAACTCCCTCCAACTTTGAATGGGTTGTCTCATGTCTCGCCATTGGTACTCGCCATTGGTACCATGTCAATGCCTTACCCTCCAAACACGGTCTTGCCGCTGTTAGCTTCTCTTCCTCTGTCAACCCATTGATAGCAAAATAATACTCCACCTTATAGATTCAGTCATGGTTGTCCTCGCCCTCAAGGATGTGCATCTTCATTTTAGGGTTCAAAGATCATTGAATCCTCCATAAACTTCCATTCCTCACCTTTGGATCACTCTTGTTTCCTTTGAATCCTCCATAAACTCTCATTCCTCAAAGATGAGGTGCTCCCCAGTTGTCACGATCTTCCCTCTGGCGATCATTCCCAAACCCTTCATTGTATTCCCTTATTCTTCTTCCAAAATCAGCACCTCAGCGGTGGAATTCTTCCCTTCTCCCAACAAAATCAGGACCCCTTCTTTCGTAACTCATATTCATCTCCTCCCTATAAAGTGGTTCTAGATGAGACATTCTGTCATCTCCCTCGAGGATCTCCACTTCCGGATTCTCCCTCCCCCTAAACAGGTTCTGATTTCCCACTCTTCCACGGCCACCGGTGGTCTCCTTTGCTTCTGATGTCGTCGGATTTTGTTTGTCTTCAAACATCTTCTACATCATGTCCTCCAAGGCAGTGAACCTTCCATCTATCTTTTCATGGATGGATGCAAATTGATTCTGAAAATCAGAGATTTTCTCCTTAAAATATGTCTTCAGTTGACCTATTTATCCCTCCAAGACTTCAACTTTCCTTCCGGCCATTAATATCCCTTAGATCGACAAGCTCTGATACCAATTTGATAGAAAACACATACCCATAAGCAGAAAAACTATTGTTTTCGGAAGAAAACAGCAACTTGATAGAAGCAACCTTGAGAAAACTAAGAAAATTTGAGAGAATTTAAGGATTCCACTAACGGATGCAGAAAAACAACAAAAGATACACATTTCTTCAATTCGAGAGGAAGAAACGACTCTCCAAATCTCTAGCTGAGATACTAGAGCCCAAGCACACAAAAGATCTCAAATTTCAGCCAAATTCAAGAAGAAATCCTAATTCTAGCATTAGCAACGAACTAAAACCAAATGAGAAATACAAAATTCCTAAACATGCAATGAGAAATACAAAATTCCTAAACATGCCCTAATTCAAAAATTTTCCTCCAAAATAATCTTTAATCAAGGTGTGGGCCCCATAGGAGTAGCCGGCCCCTTCTCTCTCCATTCCCTAGGCCGGTGGCTATAGTAGTAAACCGGTCCACTAAGGACTGGTTCAATAGGAGCAGCCGGCCCAAGATGGGCCGGCCTAACAAATAACTACCAACATTTACAAGTCTTTTCATGTGTTGCACTTGGTGTTAAATAAAGGTTGCAGGTCCCTTTTCACAACATTTCAACAAGAGAAATTGCAAACTAATAGAATGGACTATAGAGAATGAATTCTGCAGCTAATTTGAATTTTTTATTTAGTATATCCAATTCGCATATTTTATGCTTCTTTTCCTGTAATGCGTGCAGTTTATTTTATTTTATTTTTTCATTTAACTGGCAATTTGCTTTTGCAAGTGCAGGGAGACATTTACAGTAGCTAATATATTGATGTAGTGCAACACAACTCTAATTAATATACAATATAACATTGAATGTTTTACTTTTTAGCCTTATATTAGATGTATTAACTCCACATTTAAATATACATCGTACTACAAATATATCTGCATGATTACTTGATCCTTGCTCCTAAAAGCTTTGTTTTCACCTAAATCTCCCATCAAATGCAGCCGACATCAGCCATCTAGTTGGTTTCTTTGGCTCGAAACAAAAGGTCTTGGATTTGAGGCCTACGTATGATAGTAGTAGGGGTGATAAATTAAGCGGTTTCATATTTTCAACAAATTCCAAAATTGATACATTTCACTTGGTCTCCCTTACTCTCCCCTAATCATGCCATCCTCTTTAATCTAGAGATTGTTCGCTAAAGTGAATAAAAAAGTCAAATGGAAAAATTAGTTCTATCATATTGTTCCTCCAAAAAGATTTCTAAAGCCATGAAATGCCACTCACATCCTGTCTTGATAGAGTTGAAGCAACTAAAAAATGAACGCTTCCATTTCGGAAATCCTCATATTATCAGATCTGACGGCTATAAAGTTGATTCTTGTTGGATCACAGGCATTCCTTTTTAATAGTATAATTTAAGTTAAAACTCTTTGATGTAGTGATAAATGTCACAGATTCACAATTTTATGTGAATAAGCTGTTATGTAATGGTACTCAAATATGAGAATATACCGTCTCAGAATTGTTTATTGAGATCATCAAGATTGATGGACCAACATTGTTAATAAAACATTTGTTGAACAAGCAGTGCACAATCCTTGTATCAATCAAATTATAAAACGGCGTAAATCATAATGCTATACTCCCGTGTCAAAGTAAAGGGACAAAAAGAGTAATAAAAAGAGCAAAATTGTGTCACAGAGATAAGGTCTCAGCTACCTGGTAGTAGAAGGAAGATTGTCTCTTGACGGCAGAAACCAAATCATATGTGATAGTATTTAACGTCTCTGTATGATTATTCAAAGTTGTTCCAGTTAAAGGACTCCTCCAATCAAGCTCAAAAGGTTCATTTGGATAAAAATTGGCCCATATTTCTGCAGTTAGATGTTTTGATTTATCCTGCAGAGTAGATGCGACATTTTTGCTGTCCAATACTTTCCCATAGAATTCCTCGCAGTCTTTTTTGTACTGTATCTGCATTTTGAACTAATTATATTATATGAAATCATTAAATTTTCATCAGAGAATGAAGGAAAAGAAACTGATAAGCATACCGGATTAAGTCGATGGCAGTGCCATACCCATTCACAGTCAAGAGGGGCGGTCAAATATTCATCTGGATCTCCAAACTCAGTGTGCCTGGCTAGCAATGGAAGCCAGCAAGTTTTGTACCTAAATGTCAAAGCCTCAGGTTACATATGAAGTAAAATTGCTTCCATGGATTTCTTTATGGCAAGATCCCAATAAGAAACGCTTAGGTCCACCAACAAAAGCAAAACATGGAAAACAATCCAAAGCATATGCAACCGTAATGTTCCATTGAACAGTGGAAAACTCAATTCAACAACCGGAAAACATTACGGATCATAAACTTGGCCTGCTTTAATGTTTGAAAAGTATAAATCAGGTTCCCCTTGGCATCAACTGGTACGATGAGACAACTAATCAATTCAATTCAAATACGTCCATCAAAGTGTAATCTGTTATATAAATTTTGGCACTTCACAACCTGTGGATTGCCCTCTGAAGTAGAGGCCCCTCGTAGAGAAACCGACTCCGATCGATAGCAGCAAGGAACTCGAGCTGCTGTTTGGCCGCAGCCACCAGATCTACGCTGACAACAATCTTCTGGGCCTCAAGCCACTCTGATTCTTGCTCCATCTCCATTTCAGATTCAACAATAATAACAAAAGGTTCTCACCACAGTTTTAACCCTAACTCGGCAAGGTCATGAGAGGTCTCCCCTCATTCAGTTCTGAAATCATATTTAAAACAAAATTTTCGCATCCCGATTAGATTCCGTCGATTTCAAGCAAGAAAAGGTCATCGCAAATTAAGGTTACAGTACATAAAAAGAAAAAAAAAAGGGGAAATGATGTAGGTTACTACCGCATCACAAGAATGAAGACGATAAGAGACCTGCAAGCTGGAAAGAGGGCAACGATCTCGGGAAGTTGTTGACTTGCGAGCTGCAGCGAGCTTCGTGACCGGTGGGGATTCGAATCCCCTATATATAGGGATTTGGGACAAGGATGAAGACGAAACTTCGCAATTAAGGCCGATGGGGTGAATTTCATTGGCAGAACTTACCCGGTAAGTCTCACTGTTTCAACCTATTTGAATTCCAATCCAATCGTTATTCAACACGTATTAAGATTTAATTTGATTTAATTTATTATCTTAATTAGAGGTGTAAATGAATAAGGTCAAGTTTGAGTCACTTCTAATATATGAGCTTAATTAATTAATCGAGTTTGAGCTCAAGATCTCTCTTTATTTTACGAGTTCGTGCAAACTCAAGAGCTAGCTCGTTTATTATGAAAGAGAGGAAAATATTATGATTCAAATAATTTTTAAATAAAATGATAAAAAGTAGAAATTAGAACAAAAAATTATAAATATTTATTTAATATAAGGAAATGAGATATAATTTTTAAAACTTCAAATTTTAATATATTTTAAGTATATTTTATATTAATATATAAACAATCTAACTCTCAAGTTAATGAGTCTAGTGAACGGCTAGTACAAGCTTTACAAAAGAACAAAAGATCAAAGGATGTAGAAATAAAACCTAAGCTTGATGTTCAAATCATCCCCACTCCACAGGATTCTTACCCTTAGTTGAAAACATATTAAAATCACATAATGAGCACAAAAGTCTAACAAGCTACCAATATATACAACTGAAAGTCAATGCATCAGTTTGAACAGAGAACATTAAACATAAAATTGTAGCAATCAATATAAACAATATCATGTGTGTCATGTAATTCATAGTCTTATCTTATTCATGTATCAATCATATTCTCATTATATATCATATGTTCATATAAGTACACTATCAATACACTATATATCAGTCATGTTAATCAATCGTTCATTCTTATTCATCAATCATATCAGCAATTAATTAATCATTATCTATCATATCTCTCATATCATCAATCTTACAGTTATCAATCATCGATCACATCTATCATCAGTCTTATCAATGATATCTATCATGAACTATCTATTATCTATCTTCGGTCTATCACATCTATCATCGATAATCAATCTTATATGTCATCTATCATCGATCATATATATCTTTTATCATCTGTCATGTCATCTATTATCAATCATATATCATATATCATGTAATTTGGGCTATTACAATACATCCGCTTGAAGTCTAATTTGGACACTATTAAACTTCCAATAATGAGAGCAATAATTCCTTTAGAAGTACATAGCCAAGTTCACCTAAGCCACCCACGAAATTACCATCTTAGAGCTAACAATCGCAAAGTTAATGTTGATCGAGGGCCTTTGGAATTCACCTTTTAGTTGCTTTAATAATGAAGAAATCTTTAAAAATGAATATTAAAATTCTAGAGCAAGAATCGAAGAAAACATTTATATAAACAATTTGATGACATGCATGCTCGTATGTGACGCCTATGGATGCAACCTAAACAACAATCATCTAATCATAAGGAAAGAATCAACTAAAATTGTGATAGTCGACTAGTCGTCATGATTGAGTTTCATGCTAAGAAGTTTTCAACATTTTTATCTAATTAGAATCATCAATCAGACTTTACCAATGATTCCTGTGGCCACAAGGACCACTACCTATTTCATGACTTCAATCAACATAACCAAACCATAACTTTAATCACAAGATTGACATAATCTAGGGCTGTCAATATTTGACACGACACGAAAACCCGACCCGAAAATTTCGGGTTCGAGTTTTCGACCTGTTTGAAAAACCGGGTCGGGTTCGGGTTGACCCGGAAACTCGAAAATGACCCAGAATGACCCGCTGCCCGCCCTGACCGGGGCTGACCATTCTGATTCGAGATCTGATTCTGTTCCGATTTCTGATCTGATTTCTGTCTGATGAGTTTGGTTTTGGATTCTGAGAGTTTTGATTGGAGGTTTGTTGCTTTGCTGAGCTGTTGAGCTCACTCTTGTTTTCTGGTGGTTTTCAGGTTCTGGGAAAGGGAAGGAAGTCCAGGAGTAGATTTCTGAGTTCTGATCCGTATAGGTATTGTTTGTACCTTTTAATTTTTGTACAGTCATGGCTTTTCTGTTCTGTCTTTCTTTCTGTTCAAAAGCCATGTACTGTATCTGTAGATGATTGTTTTGAGGAAAATGAAAATATAGATGTTTTGTTCCGCTGTGTTTGATGATTCATAGTGGCTCTGTGTTTGTGTGTCTGTTGAGTTGATTAATTTTGAAGATTCAGTTCTGGAACCAATTCCAAAGCCAGATCCTGGATAAGAAGATTTTGTCGCGGTCCGGCTCGGGCGGGATCCGTCCCCGTCGGGTCGGGTCGTGACACCGACGACCCGACCCGGAACGGAAACCCGGTATGGCAGTATTTGCTATGTTCGTGTATTGCTAGGTATTGCTAGATATTGCTTAGCAATAATGAGAAATACCGCTCTGTCAAGACCAATACCGAGCAATACCGACATAATGGTATTTCTCGTTACCGAACAAAACCTAGCAATACTCTGGTCTGTACAAATCAACTAATACATAGCAATATTGGGTTCCGGTCCGGGTCGGGTCGTCGGGCCGCGCGGTAAAGAGTAAGAGCACGTGGCGACATTTTATTGGCGTCCAGATGTAGAGCTACGTCAGGTGTCCGGATCTAATAGAAAAAGCATTGAATTAATGTCTTCTCATGTGTATGGCCTAATTGAAATAATTCTCCTGATGTTTTTTTGTCAATTACACATGAGAAGACATTAATTCAATGTAGTAAACATATAATAGATAGAACTTTTTTTTAAAAAAAAAAATTGAAACATCGAACATACTACATGTTTGAAGTTGGAAGAGTCATATTGCATGTGAGTTATCTTTAAAAGATTGTTTGCTTATTTGTTTAGTCATAGTCCTCTGAGATGGGGTGATAAGGATCAAGAAGCTAGCATAAATCTCAATACACATAATAAGGATCGAGTTATTGTCAGTGGCATGTATTGATCTTATAATTAATTGTGTGCATTTGTATTATTAGCAATGTTGGTGATGAAGTCAACGAGCTTTGGTGTAGCTCGATGACAATTGTCAGAAGATTATAAGTCTGAGGATTGTAGAATGAAGATGACAGTTAGAGGATCATAGCTAGAAGATGATAGTAGGAGGATCATAATAGAGCAATAGTGGTCAGGCAACCACGGTCGAGCGACCGTGGTTGGAAAATTTTAGTGGGCTATTGTGGTCAAATGACGCTAATTGGAATGATAGTAGTCAGGCTACGACAAATGATGGTAGTAAAATGACTGCGGACGAAGGATGGCAATTAGTGACAATAATGTGACAATGATAGTCAGACAGTGAATATTAGAGAATGTTCCAACGATGGATATCAAGCGATGGTCCCATAGTGATGTTCGTGCGATGGCCTAATAAAGCTAATCGGGATTCTTAGAGCCTTTGAGCTCTCTTAAATCTCAAGCTAAAGTCTAAGCTCTCTGTCCCCTTCTTATGGAGAATGTGGTTTTGTTTATAATACTTTTAAAGTGAACAATTTGATAAATTTAGTTAAAATTTCATAACACTCCATCAAATAGCTCATGTCAATTTTTTTTATTGTTATAGAATATTTATTCCACGTTTAAGTACCTTAATGGCTCAAAATTGAATGATCATTGTTTTATTGGATTCAACTTGTAGAGAGGTTCATTTTGACTATAAGCATGCAAGGTTTTGAAATTGTTTAGTCATCCAATTAATGTTGAAAAATTTTCTAACTATCCTTCTAGTGCTTAATTTGGCCTTATTTGAACTTAAATCGAATCACCTTGGGTGTCGTTGGGTTCATCTTGTTAAGACGCTTAATTTGATCATAAGCTAGTTGAAATCGGATTTGCGTTGTTTTAAATTTAATTTTGAAAGTTTCTAGTCTAATACAAATATTGCATCAAGATTCTCATGCTAATCAAAGTGCATATTTTTAAGATATATAAATTTGAGTATATATATTTAAATTATATGATGTTTTCATCATACATATACATCTGATCATAACATACATAATTTTCAAATATATAAATTATAGAAAAATTGATATAATAACATAGCCATTAAATACAAAATTAAGCCATCCCTAAATAAACATTTTATCATGTTCTTTGCTAGCTATTTGTTAAACAACAAACAAGCATGTTTCATAACATAAATGAATAAGTATTCAGATTTATTTATTTATACTATGAGCTCTTAAATCTTTTTCTAGCCTAATTATCTAAATAAATGAATTTAAATGAGCAATTGAGCATCATATAAACGAGTATTGAGTTATTCATTGTGTGCACTTGTTCGCTTATAGCTCAAAGATTGAACTTTATCAGCTTATTCTTGACACTAAAGTTTCATTTGGGACAGTTTTCTTATCGTTTTCTAAAGTTGTTTTTAGTAAAAAAAATTTGAGTTCAATAAATTTTTATACTAAAATTTTGTTTTGGGAAGCAAGGAAAAAAAAGTTCCAAACAAAGCCTAAGAATCCATCCGGATGAATATAACTTTTTTGTAAATGTAATTGCAAAGTTGTGAGTGAAAAAGAATTTTTTAAAAATTATTGTGAGTATTATTTAAAAAAAAATGGACTATGTTCTTATATTTATCATACACTAGCAAATATCAATCATAAAGCAGAATCCCACCCCAAACTTCTCGAAAATAGAGTCAAATAAAAGTATGATAATTCTCTGAAAAAATAAATAATGAGAAAAATGTCTTTCTTAAAGAATTTTTCTACAAAATAAGATGCTTCATAAAGCAGTAAAAAAAGTTATCTCACAGCTTTATTATTACTTCTTAAAATAAATTTTTAATACAAAAAATGCTTTAAAAAGAAATAGGAAAGCCGTCCCAAAAGAAGCTTAAGGCTTAGTTTGGGACGGCTTTTTCGCTGCTTCTTAAAACAACTTTCTAGTAAAAAAATTAAATTTTTTGCAATAGAAAAATGCTTCAAAAATCAGTAAAAAAGTCGTCCCAAACTTTCAAAATTTTCAGTGCACGAGAAGGCGATAATACTGCCCCTCTCCACCCTTCGGTTCAGGGTATTCGTGGACTTGCACCAACTCATCTTACAAACACATTCAACTTTCTTCAAATTTTTAAGCTAAGATACCAATTCCTGTAGAGTGCTCATCAAGCTCTATCTCTACCAGAAAATCAACGACTTGCCTTATGTTGTTTAATTCACCCCATGACGTTCCTGCAAACAACAAATGACAAAAATATTAGAAAGATCAGAAGAAGATGGATACATCACTAGAGAAAAAAAAAGTCACTTCATATGTAGCAGCAACAATTCATTTTCCCCCAGCACAAGCTCTCATAGCACTGTTGCCCGATTTCATTGCAATCTCCTGGCCTTTGTCTCTACATCGACACTCGCAAACTTCATCGTTTCCTTTCGCTAATAGCATCATGTTAAATGTGCCACGTAACCGGGCGGGAGAACCGTCCAGTATCCGCACAGAATAAAAGCTCCTCTCAAAGAGCTCAAGAGGAAGAACATCTCTCTCTCTTCCAAGAAGCTCAAGAAAGCTTCCTTCCTCCCCAAGAAACTTGGCTGCTTTAGGGCTTGTTCGAACAAATTCTGCTACGTTATTACACGATGTATGTGGGATCGATAGGCTGGGTTCCTTCACAGTACTCGGGCTGATGAATAGCTATGCCACGCCTGTGTTAAACCTGCAAGGAAAGTTAAAAAAATAAGCGGTGTTTCTCCCTGCATGATTGCATCCCAATCACCAAACAAACCTGTCCAAGCAGGAGACTAATAAATATAGGTAGAAGATGGATTGATGTTCAGTTCATGATAGGAATTAATTATAAAAACACTAAAATACATAAAGATTTGAATAATAATAATATCATCAGAATATTCTAACTAAAAATTAATAAGGTGGATCTCAAAATTTTTAAATTTATTTTAAAACTTAGGTAAGTTTGATTACTTATTACACTAATTTTAAAGCATATGATCAAGGCAACAACACAATTAAATGCAACACATTTTGATCTGATATTGGGAGCGTAGACTATCAATGAAGAGTTCTTGTATTCAAAACTTGTATATATGATTGTGTGAGTTTATATTTAGGTTTCATTTGGGTCGGCTTTTTTACTGCTTCTTAAATCAACTTTTTAGTAAAAAATTTTTAATTTTTGTACTAGAAAGCAGCTTTAAGAAGCAATAAGAAAGCCCTCCCAAATGAAGTCTTTAATTTACTCAAAAGTTCGAAAATAAAGTACACAATATTGAAACATAAATGATGCATTGGCATGTAGTAATGATTTTTTTTATTTTTTTTAGAGAATTAAGTCAATTAAGGCAAATTCACAAACACATCAAATACCTAAAACTCAAATCCAAAATATCTCGATTGATAGAATCAGCTCTCCATCAACAGACAAAAATGAGCTTTTAATAGTAATTATATTTTAATGCCTTCCAATAATACGAGAAAACAACCACAACAATGAGTAGCCTTGCTCACAATACAGCTTAATTAAGCAGTAGTACAAGATCGGAATCCTGATCATTATAGAGCAAAGTAACAAACTCACAATGTTATAATTTAGAAAACATGCATCCTAGTTATCCTATACCTATAGTTTATTTTAGGAAAAAAATTTAAACTATGTATTATTAAAACTTTAATAATGTAATTAAGTATCGAAAAAAAAAAAAAACAGACAAAGTTGTCCATCAAAAGAGCGATCTATGCTGACTTAGATTTGCTGAGTCATGTTCCAGACGCCGAGGTAACTGGTGACTTATTTTAAAAAAATTTAATATTGTAAGTTGCCCGTTAAAAGGGAAACTTGCTACAACAAATTCTGAAAAATAATATGTAAAAAATATATTAAATAAATAGATTTAAAACAAAAAATAGACAAAAACAAAAAATATAGAGTTAGACTGTTAGTGTAAAATATACATTCTTTATTTTAATAGAAGTCAACAGTTTAACACAATTGTCTAGCTGTAGTTGAGGATTTTTTCCTCCACATTTAAGATAGATGTCATGAGATTTGTTGAAAGATGTCGTGCTCGCCAAACTTACCAAAGTGGTGGATAAAACAAAGGATTATATCTCCCTTTACCAGTGCCCGATACTATTTGGGAGGACTTAAGTTTACATTTTGTATTGGGAGTGCCTGGCGCTAAACACCGACATTGATTCTATTATGGTCGTTGTAGATCAGTTTTCAAAGATGGCTCGTTTTGTTGAATAATTATTCTGTGTGGACGCCAAACGCTATTCGGAGACCAAGCATAATGCGCTACATCACCTTTATGCTGTGTACCGCAGCACGGTACTGATCGGTACCGCTAAAGTGTTTGCACCTGATTCACCAACAAACGTAAAGTTACGTTTGGCCTCCGCACTGAATAATTTCTCTTGTTTTGTTGCATGTAAGAAGACATTGGATGCCCTCAATATCGCACACTTATTCTTCACTGAGATTGTCCGTCACCACAATATTCCTAGAAGCCTTACTTCAAATCATATTAGTCACTTTTTGGAGAGAATTATGGTAGCGTTTGAACACATAATAAATTCAGTTCGGCTTACCATCCCCAAACTGACGGTCAAATTAAAGTTGTGAATAGAACCGTTTGATAATATGCTCCGATGTTTAGTTCAAGAACATTCAATGCTATGGGATGAACTATTGAGACAAGCTGATTTTGCTTTACGATAGTAAACCAAACCGCTTCACTGGAAGAAGCCCATTCAGTGTTGTTTACACCAAACCCTCCAAACCAATCTATTGATATTGCAATATTACCCAAGTGCAACAGTAAACCTGCCTCCACACTAGCTGATCAATTTTCCACTATACTTCACGTTGTTTGCAACAAGCTCATAGAATCAAACGCTAAATATAATCTAACAGCTAATAAACAACGCTGTGGAAAGCTTTTTAGTCCCGGTGATTTATGCTTTGTTTGGGACAGCTTTCTTATTGTTTCTTAAAGTAATTTTTAATGCAAAAATTAAAATTTTTGTACTAAAAATTTACTTTAAGAAGCAGTAATCTGATATTTATACTTATCACTACTAGATGGAGCACAAATCAGCATTAGTCATTGGAGTCAGATTCTTCAAATGCAGAGGAGCATAATGCGGTACATCCTAACTAATCATATACCTATAGTTTATTTTATTCCTTCTGACTTTTTTTTTTTTAAGAACGGGGTATCTACCCGCTGTCATTCTAAAGGAAGAATTTGATGGCGGAACCTAGGGAAACAACCAACCAGCATCGAGTCACACTTACTTTGCTTCACTGAAGAGGTGAGGCCGTGGTAGAAAAGATTCAAACTCAAGACGGGTGATTCTCAACCGTACTCGATCATCAAACACCCTAAGCCTCGTGAGTCCAGTGTTTTTTTTTTGGGAAAACGTGAGTCCAGTGTTAATCTCCACTTCCATAATTTCTGTTTCTGCTAGTGTAGTACAAGTGCAGTTTTTTATTCTGTTAGAGTTATTTTCAGTATAGCCTACTTCCAGTACATTTAAAGTTAAACCATTTATCTGTTCTTTGTTCTCACCTGCTACTTCCTCAATATACCACATCACATACTCATCATGCAAGTAAAAGTTTTTATCTAGTAGAGAATGAAAAATGCCATCGATCATATCGTCACATATTTTCTAGCAATTCAGTTGTTCTAGTTAGATGCTAATCAACTAGCCGGATCAAAAGAAAGAACTCGTTACTGTACAAACAACTCTGCGCACATTGCAGAGAATGAGAGAGAGAGAGAGAGAGAGAGAGAGAGAGAGAGAGAGAGATGAACAGAGAGCCGAATAGCAGACGAAGAACATCCATCTTTTAAGCAGAAGAAGCTGAAACTAATGCCTTCTTCCTCCACTGCTAAGAACACCCGCCGTCGTCTTATAAGCCGGCTTCCACAGCGAACAAAAGGAGACACTTTGCCCTTTCCAAGACAATCCAACCGCCCCATCAGTAGCAATCTTCATCTCCCAATTCCCATCATATTTCTTCAACAATGCTCTTCCCGCCTCCACAGCTTCCTCCCCAAACCCTTCCTCCTTAAACCCTTCTCCTTCCATCTTCTCCTTCCACCTCTCGTTCCCCCATCCTTCCCCTTCCTCCCCCTCCTCCTCCAACAGCCGCGCCGCCTCCCCCTCCACCACTCTCCTCTCCTCACTATCTCTCCCCTTAAACGCCACACTCGTCGACTCTAAAAACCCCCACAACATCTCCGCTCTCCTTGCAAACCCTTTTCCTTCTCCCCGTCCCCTGCCTTCTTCCATCTCAGTCAAAACCAGTAAGTCCGGTTCCATCTCCCTCACCGCCTTCCAAAACCCTGGCCCGACCCGCCCGGCCCGAAACTGCAGACACACAACCACTGTCTCCTTCCCCGGCCCCCTCCCTACTTCCCCTCTCTCCACCCTCAAATTCAAATCTATCGACCTACCGTACCGCATCAACTGCGGGACGAAATCGTAACCCGCCGGTGCCGACCCGAACGGACCTCCCGACCCTGTTTCAACCACCGTCAGCTTCACCATCCCCTGTCCCACGAGTCCCATCCCACGCCGCGTCAGTGCTTCCATTAGGGTCGGCCACTGCAATCCATGTGAAACTCCAACATCCACCACGTGAAGACTCCCACTCCTCACCGGCCCGGCTCGCCCACCCATCGCCTGAAGGATCGCCGCGTTCGCCAGGCAGTTGGGGAACGCGAACCACGCGCTTACTTCGTGGAACTTTATCAGAGCCGAGCGGAAAAGCCGCGGGTCCGTTGACGCGTAGTTCAACGGCGAAGATAAGGAAGATGTGAAGTTGCGGGAGAGGACTTGGAGGCCGTAGAAGGCGAGGCGGTGATTGGCGTCGCCGGTGGGCGAAGCGAGTTCCTGGAGGACGCAGATAAGGTGCTGTGCGCGGTAGAGGTTCGCCGCGTCTATTGCCGCTGCTAGAGGATTCAGAAGCTGCTCCGCCCACCTCACCTCTTTGCTCGCGCCACCGCCGCTGCCGGAGTTTGACATGCTACCTCGTCCGTGCCCTTTCTTCGATCCGTTATTCACCTGCGGCTTACGGTCCTCTTCAAATACGCCGGCCGTTTGCCTTGCCGCAAGTTTGCGTTTTTTGGGCAATTCTGCTTTGGGCATCTCTGGGAGAGGTTCGGGCTTGGCTGTCACGATGGCGATAGACGGTGCTTCGGCGACTGCCGCGACGGCAGCGGCTGCGGTCAAAGGCTGGTTTTGGTCTTGAACCCACCACTGGCAGTGGGCGATTTCTTCGGGAACAGAGTAAAGCTCATTGGGAAAGGTGGGGAGGAAGGAGATGGAATCCTCCAGCCAGTCCATGAGATGATGATGGTGGTGGTTCCCATGGTGAGATGAGAGGTTGGACGCGTCTAATCCCTCCTCCAGCGTCATAGAGAAAGGAGCAGCGAAAGGTAGGAGTTCGCAAGATTCAATCTTTTTGGTTGATCTGATCCCTGAGTGTATTAAAAGGAGAAGATTTATGGTTTATAAAGATGGAAGGTCAATATTGAAGGCAATTGAAGGGCAAAAGAGGAAGGAATATTTTGCTTTTCGGCATTCGCATGCATGATATAAAATTTTTATATAATTAATATTTAAATTTTAAATTTATTAAAAAATTATATCAAATAAATATATATAACAAATTAATATTATTGATATGTTATAAAAAATTGGCTTGATATAGCACAAATATATTCAAATTGAAAACTTTCAAAATTAAATTTTGGACTATTTGAATTCTAATTCCATCAAACTTTTTGTCAAATTGAGAGACTAAGCGAGAAGAATCCAACAGCACCAAAATTGGTCTGATCTAAGCTAAAATGAGCTCAAATCAAGAGACATAAGCATATTTAGAAGGTTCAAAGAATAAATTGGATGATCATATGATATCCAAATATAGCATGTTTATAATCAAATTGCCTGACTCGACAAAATGAATCCAATGAGCCGATATTGTTTTATTATGATATTATTAAGATACTTAAATGCTTCATAAATGCTATATGATCATGGGAATCAATATGAGCTATCTTATGGAGCACTTCGAATTTGACTTGGTTCTTCTTCATAACTACAAAGTATGTCACTCTAAAAAATTTATAAATAGCCTCCATCTTCCCACGTGAAAGGGGGCTCAAACCTTTGAAGGCATCGACCTTCGTCTAGAGATTAGAGAGAGTTTTGAGACTTCAACAATCCTATTTTTTCACCCAAGCACCACCGCTAGTGAACTTCCGCCATCTGCCATCGGACCACTATTCGTCCAGCAACCATCGTCGACCAAAGTCCTTCTGACCGTCGTTGGACCTCCACCTTACTCTCTACTATCGTCGGACCACCGACCAGATGAACATATCAATATTGATTCTTCCAACTACCACCATGTAATGCACTCCATATGAAATATATTTTCTACATCTAGTCAAGACCTTCCCCCTAATGAATAGCCTAATTTGGAATCAACTGCAAACACTAGTGGATTCATTTAAACTGGGCAAGTCAACTTAATTTTTTCCCATTTTTATGGGTTTCCACGTAAAAAATCTGATGTCTCATATGAACGTTGTACAACCCTATCTTTCATCTGTTTGTTTGTTCGATCTTTGTACAAAGTTAGGTTGCTAAACTTTATATTTCTCTACTGCCGCGAATGTTTCAAGACGCAACAAATTTTAATTTTAAATTATTACATTAAATATGTAAATATTTTTATGATATTTATGTGATTCCATCGTTATTTTAAGTCGATGAATCTCAAAGGGCTCACGATTAGTTTTTGAAGGTTATTGTTTGTTATTGCGTTATTTATGATAACTATGCCAAGTTTATCAAAATTTTGGTAGGAGAAGGAGCAATTATTAGGTCCTTTCATTGGATGTAGAGGAAGATTCGGTTTTAGGCAAAAATAGGTCAAAAAGTGCAAATACCGAGTTTTTTGAAAAACTCGGTATTTGCACTTTTTTAGACAAAACTGAACCTTTCTCTAGGTCCTTGCACCGGACCAAATAAAAGTTCTAGGAGAAGCGGCTGCAACTATTGTATGATTAGACTTTGGGAGCACTCTTTGGTGAGGGTTAGGGATGTAATTTCTATTAATTTATTTTTTAGAAATGTGGTCATTGAATCGTTGTAAATTGTACAAGTTGATATTTGTTTATTTCCACAAAAATATTTTTTATAATTTTTTCTTTTAAAAAAAATTGTATTACGAGTGAATACTGAATACTGATCACTCTAAAGTTGGAGTGGTCTTCTTGTCGTTAGAGGCTACTTGTCACTAAGAGTTTTAGGTGGTTTGGCTTTTCAGTCTGGTGTTTAACAAAATAGGAATTTACATAAATACCGCAAGAACAAAAATAAAATTATGTATTTAAGTATCTAATATAATAAACTTTATATATGTTTTGTTTTTTATTATAATTTAAAAATATTTTTATTTAATATATTTTATATATCTTCTAAATAGACTAAATTATTTTTGGGTCGGGTTTGGGTTGACCCGAATAGTGCCGGGTCCATTCCGGGTTCGACCCGAACCCGACCCGTTGACCCGAATTGACACCCCTACCGCCATCTCCATCTATTACCAGCTACACCTTACCGGCCACCACCTCTAGTAACCTTCGACCATCGCTGGAAGTCGCCGACTACCACATTTAGCCAACACAACCGTCAATTGCCACCATGATGCATTGTTGTTGCTCCACCAAAAATTGTTGTCATCACTACATAATTAATTTATTTAATATTCAATAAAAATAAATATATATTTATAAGATATCAAAAATAATTTATCTTAAATTAAAATATAAGTACAATAAATTAAAATTAAAATTAAAAACCAATAAAAATAATTTCCTTTCATGTCATTTGATAGGTTTTTCTCTACTATTGGATAGGGTTACAGAATTCCTCACCATGAGCGATGCTCTTTTCTATAACAAATGTAAAAGATTTGTATCTCACTCTCTAACTGAGTGTATGAGAGATTGGAACAAGTTAAGACAATCCATATTGATCCTCTATTTATCTCTACATTTTTTTTGCATTAAATAAGCATATTATATTCTATTTAATAATTTAAAACCTTACATATTGAAATACAGGGGCGGACCTGTGCTTAAAAGCTTTAAAAATATTTTATTTAAACTTGTTATTTCAAAAATATAAAATATAAGATATTAAAAGTCTTATAATTTATAACAATTAATAATAACGAATATTCTACATATTCTAAAAAATAAATAAATAATTACTTTATCATCAATAAAATAAAATATCTCATTCTCAATATAAATTATTAAAATATCATTATTTCATTAATCTCGAATTATACTTTATATTCATTTTTTATAATAGTTAATATGTCGTCAAAAAATTATCTTGATCAGGCACGAATCTCAATGCAAAATCAAGTTGGAAACTTCCAAAATTAAAATTGGGACCATCTGAACTCCGATTTCAGCAAACTTATAGTCAAACTGAGTGTGTCGAGAATACGAACTTAACGACACCAAATTTAACCCAAACGGGTCCAAATCAAGGATTAGATGCACTATTAGAAGGTTTGAACCACCATTTAGATTGCCAAACGGTTTCCAAACATAACGAGTTTATAATCGAATCGAGTGGCTCAACGAGACGAATCCAACGAGTTCAAGATCGCTGAATTCCGACATCATTAAGACCTTCAAATGTCTGACAAACGGTACATGATCAAGGGATTCAATATCGGCCGCTCATTCAACCACTCCCCATTTACCCTTGATTTCTCACCTATTTACGGGTCATGCCACTCCATAAATTTATAAACAGACCCATCATTTCTTTTGAAAATGGGTGGAAGAAAGAAGAGAAGAATGAAGAATAGAAGGACGAGAAGGAAGAAGCTCCTCCTCGACCACCGTTTGAGTTCCCTGGACCACTACATGAGGCCCTCGCCTTTGTCAGACCACCACTAGAGGCCCTCACCTCCGCCGGACCACCGTCTGACATTGTTGTTTTGTCAGATCACCACTTGAGGCACTGAGATCCGCCAGACCACCACTTGAGGCCCTCACCTCTGCTGGACCACTGCCTGACATCGTTGTTCCATCAGACCACCACCTAAGGTCCTGAGCTCCGCCGAACCACCACTTGAAGCGGCCCTCACCTCTGCCAGACCACCGCATGACATCGTTGCTCCACCGGACCACCACTTGAGGCCCTCGCCTTCGTCGGACCACCACTTGAGGCCATCACCTCCGCCGGACCACCGCCTAACATCGATGCTCCGCCGGACCACCACTTGAGGCCTGAACTTCTACCGGACCACCACGTGCGGCACTCACCTCCACCGGACCACCGCCTGACATCGTTTCTTCTTCGGACCATCATCTGAGGCCCTAAGCTCCATCGAACCACCACTTGAGGCCCTTAACTTCGCCGGAACACCGCCTGACATCGTTGCTCCGCCAGACCACCACCTTTGGCCCTCGCCTTCACTGGACCACCACTTGAGGCCCTCACCTTCGCTAGACCACCGCCTGACATCATTACTCCGCCGGACCACCACCTGAGGCCCTGAGCTCTGCCGGACCATCACTTGAGGCCCTCACCTCAGTCGGACCACGGCCTGACGTCGTTGCTCTGCCGGACCACCACTTGAGGCCCTGTGCTCCACCAGACCACCACCTGAGGCCTGGACTTCTACCGGACCATTACTTGAGGCCCCGAGCTCCACTAGGAGACCACCCGACTCCCAGAGTTCTACTGGACCACCACCTGAGTCCTGAACTTCAGTCGGACCGCCACCTGTGGCCCAAAATTCTACCGAACCACAACCTGAGGCTCGGACTTCTGCCGGGCCACCACTTGATGCCGAGAGTTCTCCCGAAGTACCGCCCTTCTACTACAGTCTTTCTAACCCCAGTCTCCTACCAATTACGATCTTTTGGACTTATGTATTCTATCGATTATGGTCCTTCTGACCTCCGTCACCTACTATGGTCGTTTTCGACCTCCATCACCTACTATGGTCGTTCCGACCTCCATCACCATACAACGCTTTCCAACCCCGGTCTCCTGTCGAATATGGTCCTTCCGACCTCCATCAACAGAGAATGCTTTATGACCCCGGTCTCCTGCCAACTACGATCTTTTTGACCTTCATCACCTACATTTGTCCTTCTAACCTCCATCACCAAACAACGGTCTTTCTGACCCCGGTCTCCTGCCAACTACAGTCTTTCGGACCCTTGTCTCGTGCTGACTATGACCCTTCTAACCAAACAAACATGTATATTATTGTAACTCCCACCATGTAATGTGCTCTATATGATGTACATTTGTGAAATCAAGCCAAGGCCTTCTCCTAAGGAAGGGCCTCATTTGTAATAGATTGCAAATACTAGTGGATTCATTCAAACTGAGACAGGCCTCGTGGTTTTTCCCCATTTTCAAGGGTTTCCACGTAAAAACTCTAGTGTCTCTTACGAATGCTACACTCTCTCTCTTATCTGATTGTATGTTGGATCTTTGTGCAATGCTAAGATGTTAAACTATATATTTCTCTATCGCCGCAAATATTCCAAGACACTACAATAGTCATAGTAGAAAAAAAATTAACTTTTATGACATACATTAATCTTACAATAAATTATAAAATTTTAAATTTATCATGATAAAATTTAAATTATAATTTGCAATCGTAATTTATTTTTGTGTGTGTGTGTGTATATATATATATATATATATATGACAAACTCGACATTTATTAAACCACCCTCTCTCCCTCTTTATGAGAATTTTTATGATATTTTAATTAAGCTCTCTTGCAGTTAAGGACATTCCTAAATTTTATTTATTTATTTATTCTTCATATAAAAATAGAGGAGTTTTTCAAAATTGCTGGCTATAATATGTTAAAGTTTTATTTT
>NW_021319205.1:5073317-5121248 GCF_001605985.2 Dendrobium catenatum | reverse complement strand
AAAATATTTTATTTAAACTTGTTATTTCAAAAATATAAAATATAAGATACTAAAAGTCTTATAATTTATAACAATTAATAATAACGAATATTCTACATATTCTAAAAAATAAATAAATAATTACTTTATCATCAATAAAATAAAATATCTCATTCTCAATATAAATTATTAAAATATCATTATTTCATTAATCTCGAATTCTACTTTATATTCAATTTTTTTATAATAGTTGATATGTCGTTAAAAAATTATCTTGATCAGGCACGAATCTCGATGCAAAATCAAGTTGGAAACTTCCAAAATTAAAATTGGGACCAAATGAACTCCGATTTCAGCAAACTTATAGTCAAACTGAGCGTCTCAAGAATATAAACTCAACAACACCAAATTCAACTAATCCGAACCGAAACGAGTCCAAATCAAGGGTTAGAAGCACTATTAGAAGGTTTGAACCACAATTTAGATTGTCAAACGGTTTCCAAACATAACGAGCTTATAATCGAATCAAACGGCTCGACAAGACGAATCCAACGAGCCCAAGATCACTGAATTCAATATTGGCCGCCCATTCAACCACTCCCCATTTACCCTTGATTTCTCACCTATTTATGGACCAAGCCACTCCATAAATCCATAAATAGACCCCTCATTTCTCTTGAAAAGGGATGGAAGCAAGAAGAGAAGAAGAAAAGAATGAAGAAGATCGAGAAGGAAGAGAAGAAAGAAGCTCCTCATCAACCACCGTCTGAGTTCGCCGGACCACCACATGAGGCCCTCGCCTTAGCCAGACCACCGCTTGAGGCCCTCACTTACGTCGGACCACTGTTTGACATCGTTGCTCTGTCGGACCACCACCTGAGGACATGAGCTCCGCATGACCACCACTTGAGGCCCTCACCTCCGCCGGACCACCGCCTGGCATCGTTGCTCCGGCGCCGGACCACCACTTGAGTTCCTGAGCTCTGTCGGACCACCACTTGAGGCTCGAACTTCTGCTAGACCACCACGTGAGGCCCTCACCTCCACCAAACCACCGCCTGACATCGTTGCTCCGTCGGACCACCACCTGAGGCCCTAAGCTCCGTCGGACCGCCACCTGAGGCCCTAAGCTCCGTCGGACCGCCACCTGAGGCCCTAAGCTCCGCCGAACCACCACTTGAGGCCCTCACCTCCACTAGACCACCGCCTGACATCGTTGCTCCGCCAAACCACCACCTGAGGCCCTCGCATTCGCCGGACCACCACTTTAGGCCCTCACCTCCACCGGACCACTGCCTGACATCATTGCTCCGCCGGACCACCACCTTAGGCCCTAAGCTCTACCGGACCACCACTTGAAGCCCTCACCTTCTCCGGACCACCGTCTGACATCGTTGCTCCGCCGGACCACCGCATGATGCCCGGACTTCTGCCGGACCACCACTTGAGGCCCTGTGCTCCATCAGGCCACCACCTGAGTCCTGAACTTCTGCCGGACCACCACTTGAGGCCCCGAGCTCCATCAGGAGATCACCTGATGCCCAGAGTTCTACTAGACCACCACTTGAGTCCCGAACTTCTGTCGGACCGCCACCTGAGACCCAGAATTTTACCGAACCATAACCTGAGGCTCAGACTTCTACAGGGCCACCACTTGAAGCCGAGAGTTCTCCCGAAGTACCACCCTTCTACTACTGTCTTTTTGACCCCGGTCTCCTACCAATTATGATCTTTCAGACCTCTATCTCCTACCGATTATGGTCCTTCTGACCTCCATCACCTACTATGGCTGTTTTCGACCTCCATCACCTACTATGGTCTTTCCGACCTCCATCACCAGACAACGGTCTTTCTAACTCTGGTCTCCTGCCGATTATGGTCCTTCTGACCTCCGTCGCCTACTATGGTCATTCCGACCTCCATCAACAGACAATGCTTTATGACCTCGGTCTCCTTCCGACTATGATCCTTCTAATCTCTTTCACCTGCAATGGTCCTTCCGACCTCCATCACCAGACAACGGTCTTTTTGCCCCCGATCTCCTGCCAACTACAGTCTTTCGGACCCCTGTCTCGTGCTGACTATGACCCTTCTAACCAAACAAACATGTCTATTATTGTAACTCCCACCATGTAATGTGCTCTATATGATGTACAATTGTGACATGAAGCCAAGGCCTTCCCCTAAGGAAAGGCCTCATTTGTAATCAACTGCAAATACTAGTGGAATCATTCAAACTGGGCCAGACCTCGTGGTTTTTCTCCATTTTCAAGGGTTTCCACATAAAAACTCTGGTGTCTCTTACGAATGATACACCATCTCTCTTATTTGATTGTATGCTGGATCTTTGTGCAATGTTAAGACGTTAAACTATATATTTCTCTACCGCCACGAATATTCCATGACACAACAATAGTCATAGTAGAATTTTTTTTTAAAACTTTTATTACATACATTAATCTTGCAATAAATTATAAAATTTTAAATTTATCATGATAAAATTTTAATTATAATATGCAATCGTAATTTATTTTGTGTATAAATATATGACAAACTCCATATTTATTAAACCACCCTCTCTCCCCCTTTATGAGAATTTTTATGATATTTTAACTTAGTGATCTCTTGCAGTTAAGGACATTCCTAAATTTTATTTATTTATTTATCCTTCATATAAATATAGAGGAGTTTTTCAAAATTGCTGGCTATAATATGTTAAAGTTTTATTTTTTTTAATGTAACAAAGTCAAAACCCGTTGAAATAGGAAGAGGTCAATGTCTCCACATGACATTCATAACTTTTTTTTAATTAAAATATGATCATCCCTTAATTTAGAAAGAGGAAGGAGATTTACGATAACTCCCAATAGAGACATATATGAATGATGATTGAGCCATTTTATTATCTTGCTTAAGCATAATAATCCATTAATATCAATAAATTATATTTCCATGTTCTCTTCTTTAAAATAAATAAATAAATAGGTTGAATTTATAAATTTGATCTCTATTAGAGTATCCAAATATAATTTATCGATTATGGAAGCATATTGATAGAAATAATAGAGATATTTTGGGGGATTTACGCACATACCACTTTATTTAATGCTATTTACTTATCTAATTATTAAAATTTTAATATTTCATGCTTATCACCTATAAAGCAAATATGAGTGTATGGAAAGAAATATTAAAATTTATAGGATGGTATGGGTGGTAAGAATGAAATATATGAGCGATATACTTGATATTAAAATTTTATATGAATGATATGAATGTAATATTAAAATTTTGGATCTTAGATATATAAATAGTATGAAATAAAATAGTACATATAAAAGAAAAAGTTATAGGGACTTCAAAAAGAGGAGAGTCATAAATATTTTTTATGTAAATAATGATATTTGGATCACTTGTGCTCACAACTAATATAAATTTTCAATTTCTTTTTACAATTTTTTAAATTTTTTAACAAATATGAGTTTTAAATGAGCTAAATTATAAAGTTCTATGCAGTTAGTTTAGGTTTAAATTACCATTTTTAAGCTGCATATATGCTTATAATTTATGAAAACTGCTGAGATAGTTTTATATATTTAATTGGAGCTAATTAAATTATAGGTCTTATTATTGGCTTTAATTGATGGTTAATGTTGTCAGGGGCTTCTAATTATTTTTACAGAGTAGGTTAGGGCCATGTATTGATGATGATAATGATTGATGCATCCTAAAAAAATTATCTTGATCAGGCACAAATCTCGAGGCAAAATCAAGTTGGAAACTTTCAAAATTAAATTAGGACCATATGAACTCTAATTTCAACAAACTTATAGTTGAACTGAACGTCTCGGAAATACGAACCCAACGACACCAAATTTGAATCAATATGAGCCCAAATGGGTCCAAATCAAGGGTCTGAAGCGCTGTTGGGGGGTTCGAACCATAATTTGGATTACCAAACGGTTTCCAAACATGACTTGCTTATAGTAAAATCGAACGGCTCGACGAGACGAATCCAACGAGCCCAAGATCACTGAATTCTGACATCACTAAGACATACAAATGTTCATCAAATTGTCCACAATCAAGGGATTCAACATCGACCGTCCATCCAAGCCACTCCCCATATGCCCATGATCTCCCACCTATTTTACGGGCCATGACACTCTAGGAAATCTATAAATAGACCCCTCCTCCCTCTTGAAAGGGGGTCTCTAAGCAAGAGAGAGATCGGAGATTGCTCTTGCCTCCTCGCTCCTCCTCGACCACCTCCTGGAGTTCCACCAAACCACCACTTGAGGCCCTAAGCTCTGTTGAACCACCACTTGAGGCTCTGAGTTCGGCTAGACAACTACTTGAGGCCTTGAGCTCCGTCGAACCACCACATAAGGCACAGACTTCTATCGGACCGCCGCATGATGCCCGAAGTTATGTCAGACCACCATATGTGGCCCATGCTTTTACCAGACCACCACATGATGCCCGGAGTTCTGCTGGACCACCACCTGAGGTCTGAACTTTTGTCAGACTACCACATGAGGCCCTGAGCTTCACCAGACCACCACTTAAGGTCCTGAACTCCACCAGACCACCACATGAGGCCCTAAGCTCCACTGGACCACCACTTGAGGCCTAGAGTTCTACCAGACCACCACCTGATGCCCGGAGTTCTATCGGGCCACCACCTAATGCCCGAACTTCAGTCGGACCACCACTTGAGACCCTGAGCTCAACCGGACCACCACATAAAGTGAGAGCTTCTATTGGACCACCACATGATGCCCGTAGCTCTACCGGATCACCACCCGAGACTTCTGTCGGACCACCACATGAAGCCTATAGTTCTGCTGGACCACCACCTGAGGCCCGGACTTCTACCAAACCACCACATGAGGCTCTAAGCTCCACTGGACCACCACTTATGGCCCAAACTTCTGCCATACCACTACCTAACACCCAGAGTTCTGCCAAATCACCACATAACTCCCAGACTTCTACCGGACCACCACCTGACGCCCTGAGTTCTGTCGGATCACCACCTGACACTTGAAACCCAATCATTCACTAATCCACCTCCCCATGAATGTTATTCATAAGTATGATCCAAGTTTAGAATTTCATGAAGCGGATCTCCTAAAATTAGGAAATTTAATTATATAGGTAATTTTAAAATATTTAAAATACCCATAAATATACAAATTTTGGAAAATAATGTAATTAAATGTAATTCAATTTAAATAAGTACATAAATAGATGGGAGATCCACTGGCTACATAAGGAGGCTTAAAAATAATTTGAAAATAAATTTTAATTTGAAAATAATTAGTATATCAATTATTTAAATAACCTTTAAATAATCAAGTAACTAAACAACAGGAAAATAACATAGAAAAAGTAGGTTTTGATAACTAAAAATATTTTTAAATGAATTTTTTTTTTTAAATACAAATTATTATAAACAAAAATCCGATTTAAAATGAAATAATTATGAATTTTTAATGTTTAAAGTATTTAACAAAGGATTTTTAAATAATTTAAAATAATTAATATTTAAAAATAAATTAATTCAAAATTTCAAAAATAAATATTCTAAATATTCACTTTAATTATTTAAGGTATTTCTAAAATAATTATTTTTAATTTTATAACAATATTTAATTAATTATATTAATTAATATTAATTAGATAGTTATGAATTAAATAACTTAAAATAATTTAAGATATATTAAATATTTTAAAATAATTTTACTTTTAAAATAATGTAAATAATTTTATGGAGTTTTTGATATAAAATAGCAATTTTTTTTGTTTCAAAATATTTTTTACTAATTTTTCAAAGTTTTTCTGATTTAAAATACATTTAAAAACTAATTTAATTAATTATAACCAAATTGACGGTGGCGGCTGTGGCGATAAGATAAGTGGCAGAACCTGACTGGGCCATTCGAAACTGCGGATGCGGTTTCCAATCATTAGCAATGATTACGCCGTCATGCAATCATTGCAATGATTAGCGGCGACACGTCAATGGTTCCACGCCACTTAACCATGTAAGGACGATCTCTCAACCATCGAATCATTCGTAGTTTAGGGTTAATGACTAAGATCACGGCGGACCGCGTGCGGAACAACGGGATCAAACCCCACAGTTGAACGAGATTGTAGAATGACGCGGCCTCAACCGTTGATAATGAGATCAATGGTCCAGATCCAGTGTACCTAAAATAGGGCGTAAACCAACACCCTAAAATGTTTTCTGCTTCATTCTCTTGATTAGGTGTATGGAATTCAATTAAATTTTAAACCTATATACTAGACATGAAGAGCATTCATGGGGTATACTTTGTTTGGCCTAAAACGTGCTTTACAAAAAGCTAATTAACCCTAAGTGTCCTAGACTAGAGTTAGCAATTTCACCTCAATTTATGGGCAGATTAATCTGTAAAAGGGCTTCTTGCATTTGTAAAATTTTCACGCTCCTAGTTGTAGAAGAAATTGCGGTCTCAAATGCCTTAGATAAACGTGGATTTTTCTAAGAAGAGTTCGACCTTAGGTTTGCCGAAGGATCGTCGTCGGTGAGCTTTCACATATGGATTTGAGTTGGGAAGTGTGAAAGGAGATGGTAGGAGCTCACAAACCAAATTTCTCAGCTTGGGAACACCTAAGGAAAAAGATATAAGCAAAAGATCCAAAACAAACCATAATTTTCTCCTATTTATAGCCTTAGGGTTACAACCAAAGGCCAAGATCAATTCTTTGATCGATTAGGAGGGAAATGGGGTTGATTAGCTTGGGATATGAACCAAGGGAGCACTTGGAAAGGGTTTAAGGCATTAAATGGGCTCTAATTGACTTAAATGGGTCAAATTGACCCAATGGGACTTGGGTTGACCAAGTCAAAGGTTAACTTGGTCAACTTAATCAATTGAGTCCAAGGGAGGTGATATTTGAGTCTAAGATTGGTTTGAAATTATTAGGATTGAAATTAGGCTCAACCAGGTTGACCCAGGGTACAAGTTTGGGCCGAATGAGTTGGGTTTGACCCACTGAGTCCAGTGGAGGGGAGAATTGAGCTTGAGCAGTTCTGGATTGGATTTGAAATCAAAAGAAAGCATTTGGGTCAATTTGGGTCTACCAAGGTTGACATGGTCAACCAGGTTGACCCAGGGCTTGGGTTTGGGCTCCATAGACTGGGTTTGACCCAATGAACACATTGGAGATGGTCTTGGGGCCTAGCTTGGTCAGTTTGACCAAATAACCTCCTTTGGCCTAAGGGTTTAAACAAAAATAAGGTCAACAGTTGCCTACTATAATCCTTCTAACCTACATCACCAGACAACGGTCTTTCAGACCATGATCTACTACCAACTACGATCATTCCGAGCTCCGTCACCTACTATGGTCATTCCGACCTACATCATTAGGCAGTAGTCTTTCTGACTCCGGCCTCCTACCAATTACGGTCATTCTGACCTCTGTTGCCTACTACGGACCTTCCGATCTCCATCGCCAGACAACAACCTTTCTGACCTTGGTCTCCTACCTACTATGATCTTCCCGACCTCTATCCTATCGACTATGATTTTGCCAACCAAACATACATGCTATGTTGATTATTGTAACTCCCACTATATAATGCTCTATATAATGTACATTTGTGACATCAAGCCAAGGCCTTCTCTCGAGGAAGGGCCTCATTTGTAATCAACTGAAATACTAGTGGATTCTATCAAATTGGGCCATGCCTTATTATTTTTCCCCTTTTTTAAGAGTTTACATGTAAAAACTCTGGTATCTCTTATGAATACTACATGCTCTCTCTTATCTGATTGCATGTTGGATCTTTGTGCAATGCTAAGACGTTAAGTTTTATATTTTTTCTACCGCCGCGAATACTCCATGTCGCAACAATGATGATGATGATGATGTGATGATGGATGATGCATAGTTATACTAATTTCTGAAAATCTCCAGCTATGTGCTTGAGCTATTAAAAAAAAGAAGGTCAAGATGTGGACTTCATTCAAAAGTGTAATTAATAATAATAATAATAATAATATTATTATTATTATTATTATTATTATGTAGTAAAAACATGTGTGGTTGAAGTTAAAAGAGCTCTAAAGTATATGTATTATTTTAAGAGATCATTTACTTATTTATTTGATCTTACACATTTGATAAGGGAAGACTAGAAATCAGAAAATAGAAAAGCATGTGTATATTATTTTAAAAAGGCTTCCAAATGCAAGAAGAGCATTTCATGTTTAGTAAATAGTCTATCAAATAATATCAATTATCTGATCACCAAGAACTTTCAAGATTCTTTTTTTTATAGTTTTTCATTGTGTTTTTTCCCAATAAAAAAAATTAGCCAACCAAGGCTTCATTTGGGATAACTTTCTTGTTGTTTTATTTTACAAATTAAGTACAATCATAATTTTTGTTTGATTATTATTTTTTCACTCATTTCAAAAAAAAAAATATGCTAGAATTTTGCTTTTTACAACTGCTTCCAAAAAAGTTACTTTCTCTACAACAACTTTCGTAACAACCTAAAAATTTAAAAGTATTTTAAAAGAAATATTTAAATTTTTATTTGAATTGGAGAGTTGTAGAGCCAAAAAATTGTTGTTGCGGGCTTGCAGCATTGGAGTGTTTGTTCTACAATAATTCTGGATTTAACAAACAGCGTTGCGTGCTGAGTCGTGGTGTTTCGACTTTAGGCCACTAACAACATTTTTATATATTTTTAATCTAAATATCCCTCCCTATCATTAATTCCCTCTTCCCCATGCTCATTTCCACTTAGCTTGGCAAGGAAGTAAGGGGGAGAGATAAAGAGAAGAGGATTTTATCTCCTAAATTTGCTAAAAATGCATTATTTGCTTATTCATAAGTTTTTATCGTGTAGCTTTTGATATCTTTTAGAATTGATCTTTCTCAAAAAATTGATATGATTTTATTGCATTTTTACTCGTTAAATATATGTATAAGAATTTTTATATAAAACAGGTATGAAAATGGATACTGAAAATAAGTTAAAAAGTGATGTATTATGATTTGATATGATGATACAAAAATGTTATTTGGACTGAAATTATTGAAATGTGAAATATATGTATTGAAAGGATGTAATGTACTGATATTGATCTGATATAAATTGATGTATTGATTCACTAATGAGAGTCATTAGGAGTTGAAGACTAACTAAGAGTCATAAGAAGTCAGAGTGATTGATTCACATGATTTACTGATTTAGAAACATAAGGAGCTCACTGATTAGGAGTCATAAGGGGTGACTGATATAGGAGTCATAAGTGCCTGAGAAAGATATAAGATACCTTCATTTAAATACTAGATACCAAAAATACTGATATCATTATCGATTATTGTTATTGATATTGTATTGATAATTTGATATGTTATGGATTATTGTTATTGATCATGCATTAATATTGTTACTGATTATTGTTACTAATATTGTATTGATATCATTATTGATTATTGTTATTAAATACCATTACTGATTATTGTTATCGATACAATACTGATATCATTACTGGTTATTTTTACTGATATTGTACTAATATCATTACTAATTACTGTTATTGATAATGTATTGATATTGTTATTGATTAATGTTATTGATATTGCACTGATACCGTTACTAATTATTATTAGGGATTTTTACATACCGAACACTCAAAACATCCTATTTACTTATCTCACTCCTAAACTTTAGTTTTTACACTTTTACTACAATAATGATCTAATCCTCATCAAATATAACACTGTATGTTCTCGTCAAAATCAAATCACGAAAACAGCGTTTCACGCCTAGGAAATATTTTCGAGCAGCTCTCTAGGGTTGCGTCTTCTCCAAATACAATTTCCATTTTGAGAAACATAGCACCTCCCCTTCTCTCCTTCCCATCAAACTAAAGCCGATGCAGGTCCCGCCTGTTAGAGTTGCTCAATCGACCGTCGCAAAGAAGAAGCAGGAAATAGCAAAGGAAGACAAATATCCATATACTGAAAATTAAATAGAAAGCCACAACCAAAGAATACTAACAAGAACCAGATCATCAAGAATATCCCACAATTCAATCAAACATCTTATGCTTCCTTATTGCTTGAAGACATCCAGTACAAATAGCATCAGCATCACACAGCCTTCTCCCTCCCAGCCTTCATCTCCAAGGCCTGCTCCATCCTCAATGTCGCCGCCGATCTCAATCCCTCTTGTTCTGAACGCAGGAGCTATGAAGCATACCAATCTTGCAACAATGGTGGGTTTTCAAGTGAGGGAGATGAGGTGGGTCGAAACTCTTTGGGTTTTCTAGAGAGGGACATGAGGTGGAGCCCCGGGAATCAGTTGGGAGCAATAGCTTCGAAGGGAAATCGTGGTCATCCATATGGGAGATGAATTCAATTGATTCAACTGAAGGAACGTCGATGACTGATAACATAAAAGACGTGGAGGATGAAGTTGGCCAACCTGAAATTCATCAGCAGCAAAAGTCATGGCAGAGATCAGGAGCTCCTTCCAACAGAAAAAGTCTCACTGCCCCCGAAGAAATGTAGAAGAGGAAGAACAAACCTTCTCTCGCGACGAGTCGGAGTAACGAAGTGGTAATTTTGATGAAATTGGATGTATTTGAGTGGTAGGTGTGTAAATAATATATTTTGGGTTTTAGATAAGTAAATATAAGAGTTTGAAGTGTTATGCATGTAAAAATCCCTTATTATTATTGATATTTTATTAATATCATTATTGATTACTATTACTAATATTGTATTGATACAGTTACTGAATCAATAATTTCTTTACTGATATTGTATTGATGATGTTACTGGTAGATGAATATGAAAGACTGAATGATAAGATTGACTGAAACTGACTCAATGATAAGGATAAACTTGTTGATAAATTAATATGATTAACTAACACATATAGCAAACATTGATGCATAATTTTCTTATATGAGTTACAACATATTGTTTCTCATTTACCTTGTTTTGATTTCAAACAACCAATTTTATAAAAAGATGTAGTCATCCCAAATAAATTCTAAGGTTTTGCTTGGGATAGTTTTCGTACTGCTTTTTAAAGTAGCTTTCTAGTCCAAAATATTTATTGAAAGAAGCAAAAAAATAATGACCAAAAGCTGTCATAAACTAAAACTTAAGATAAACATCGTGAACTATGCAAAATAAAAAAATTTATAAATATATCTTGATCTATATTATATAAAAATAATTTTAAATTATTAATTTTTTTTAAGATTAATATAAAAGAAAATTTGTATATGCAATATTACTTCAAAATAAATTCATAATGATTGAAATAAAAATAATAAAAATGGTGATGATAATTATCAATATCTCCAAAATTTAAAAATCATTAGTTACTCTCACTATAGAACTTCAAAGAAAAGTACTAAAAACTTGATTTAGGTTTTGTTTGGGGCAATTTTTTTTATTAGTTTTTTAAATAGTTTTTTAATACAATAATTTTTAGTCCAAAATATGTTATATTAAAATATTATTTTAGAAAGTAATAAAAAATTATCATAAATAAAATCTTATGATCCATTACATTTCAAAAAAAAAATCGAATGATGATTTGTCCATATGGCATGCAAGTCTTCGTCCACAACCACATGATGACTTTGAAGTATTTTAAAATTTTAATTTTTTCTCCCATTTTTTTTAAAATTAACTTTTAAAATTTTACCTTAATACTCTAAATAGAAATTATATTTTATATTTCTTATTCTACATAGATATTACCAATATCTCTAAAATTTCAAATCATTAATCTCTCTCATCAAAAAGCTTCAAAGAATGAAGTTTCAACCTTTAAATTTTAAGTTTTTCTCCCTTTTTTTTATCAAATAGTTTTAAAAATAATACCATTTAAAAAACTTGCCTTTAAATAATGGTGGTCTTGAGGATTGTTTTGCGAAAGAAATAAAGTTGGAAGAGTAAGAATAATTAATTTCCTATGACAAGACTTAAACAAGCAAAAAAATGAAATTTGCACACTAATTAACAATTTTCAATAAACTTTCGTCATTTATTAGTCAATAAACGCTCCAAATTTTCACCATAAATTTGTAGTTTTGTTCGTCGTAATTGGCAACATTTTTTTGGTTAATATATTCTTACGATCTCATTTTTTTATTACAAATAATTAAAAGGAATATTTTACACAAGGAATAAATAATCCTCATAAAATTTCTAAATAGGGTCATATTTTATTTTATTTTATTTTTCCTAGAAACGTAAAAGCTCTAGAAAATATTTAATTTTTATAACAGGGCAAGATTTCATGACAGTGCATGAAAATTTTATTAGCTATTATTAATTAAAATTTTCATGTTTTTTTCTTAAAAAATAATTTAATTTCATAAACAAAATAAAAAAAATATTACTAGTCTAATCAAGCGATGTATTAATCCCTTTTTGGGGTCATTATCATTCTAATCAGCGAGTTTTAATTCTAATTAGCGAGTTTTAATAATATTAATTAAAATTTCATGTTTTTTTCTTAAAAAATAATTTAATTTCATAAACAAAATAAAAAAATATTAGTAGTCTAATCAAGCGATGTAAAGCTATATTAATCCCTTTTTGCGGTCATTATCATTATAATTAGCGAGTTTTAATAACAGCAAGTTTAGATAATTGTGGGAGCATAAACTATGTGAGCGGCTTAGTTTTTTTTTAGCAGGACGGCAGCTTAATTTAAACCATCGCCATTGTAGCCGGCCTTCTGGTCTTCAAACGTTCTCTTTTTTTTTTTCTTCTAAATAATTAGGAGAATTCGTCTTATATTTCATTTTAATATGTATTAATTGAATGCATAGATAATTATTAGGTCTTTTTCTGAGGAAAAAAAATAAGAAATTTCGTTTAATAAAGTTTAGGCTTTGATGATATTATTCGTACTTTGAAGAGATAAAGCTGTATGTTTGTTTAATATTGATATCAATTTAATGAATTTAATTCTGTAACTGTTCCAGCTTGATAACAGTTGCACTTTTAAGTTTTTTTATGGTAAAAAAAATTTGGGTTTACATTTAATTAATTTGTTTTTAATTCTTTACTATTTTGCCTAATCATGCTGCTTATCTTGTAATTTTATAAGAACTTATTATTTTATCTTTAATACATGCTAAAGAGCACGAATTTTAGCATGATTGTTCGACAAATTTTACGCTAATTGAAGATTATCTAACAAAACCTTCAACTTTTTTTTTCCAACACTTGAGTTCCCACATCGTAATAAAACAAGATTGAGAAAAAAATTTATATAACCGACCACATATAATGGCAGAAAATTTTGATTTTATTACTATTAACATGCTAAAAAGCAAGCCTTCTATCAATTTAAATCATAACTCTTTTATTATTTATATTAATGTTATATTGAATCCACTTATTTTTACTAATTAAAATCTTTCCAAATGCAAGATTAAGATTTCGTTTGGAACGGCTTTCTTATTACTTCTTAAAGCGACTTTTTAGTTAAAAATTTTTATTTTTTTTAATTAAAAACTGCTTTAAAAAACAGGAAGAAAACCGTTCCAGATGAAGCATAAGATTATGCACATAAATCCCTTCTCCAAACCATATAATATTTTAAATTTAATATATTAAATAAA
Source organism: Dendrobium catenatum (assembly GCF_001605985.2). Lineage (NCBI taxonomy): Eukaryota > Viridiplantae > Streptophyta > Magnoliopsida > Asparagales > Orchidaceae > Dendrobium > Dendrobium catenatum. The sequence goes on along the minus strand of NW_021319205.1, from coordinate 5,107,596 downwards.
TTATGCTTCATTTGGAATGGCTTTCTTAACTTTTTAGTACAAAAATTATGCCCATCTCAGTGATTTAAGCCAAATCTCCTACATTGCATTACATCACAGCCATTAAATGAGGCCCAATCAAATGATTGCAGACAGAAATTAAACAAGTTCATAAAATATTAACAGGTCGCCATTTCATAGACAATTAGATGATTGATGCTACATTTTCCAATTAATTTAAACAAGTTCATCTGATTTCCACTGCATTTTCACTATGCAGTGGTAAGTGCTTACTCCTCTTTTGAAGTATTGGTCAAATTTTAGATAATATTCTTAAATTTGGGCCACCCAATCCGAAGGAGGGCGAATTATTACATCCGGACACCTAATCCAGACGCGCCACGTCACCCAAATACACTGGATTCCAATATATTTTGATGATGTGGCATGTCTGGATTGGTGTCCGGACGAATCCGGACACCGGACGTAATAATTTGCCCTGAAGGAGGAGGGCCCTTTTACACTGCCTCAGCCGACTTCAACTTAATCAACGCCCTGACCTCCTATATCGCCATCTTTGATCAGCCACTTATAAATAAACTTCAAAGAGATTGTGTGTTTAACTTAGACTTTGTTTGGGACGACTTTCTTATTGCTTTTTAAAGCAACTTTTTAGCCCAAAAATTAAAATTTTTATACTAAAAAACTATTTTAAGAAGCAACCGTCCCAAACGAAGCCTTAATATGCCACTCTGAAATTCCAAGCATAAAGTTGACTTATTACTATTCACAGAAAATTGCTACAATATAGGCAGATTAAAGAGTCAATATCTTTGGTAAATATGGGCATCTCCAATGGAAAATCTCATTTTTCACTCCAAAATGCAATGAAACTAAAAAATGGCATGATTCATCTCCAATCGGATTCTATTTTGCGCCCTTCGTAGAAGATAACCGTCTTTCTCCTCTTTCGCGCATTTCTTCGGCAAATCCGGCGGAGACAAAAAAATAACGCATGTGAACAGTGCGACGCCACGCAACCAAATACCGGAAGTTTTGCCGTTCGGCTGGAGCATGCGAGTGATGTCATTCATGTGTTTAGAGTTTGGTTGAAGATGCCCTAAATAAGAATCTATACAAGGGGTTGTACAGCCAAAGTCAATTCATTTTTTTGTTGTCTTTCTTTTTTACAAGCCACCGCCGACGAGGTCGATGCACCACCATCCTAAGGATGAACGACTTCAGGAGCCTTAGCTAAAGCATGAGCACTAGCATCATAGGTAAAAGAGAGGACTTATGGGTTGATTACACGCCAACCATTTTCTCTTGAGAGGATTCCTAGCGGCAGTCATTAATTAGCCTTCTAAGTTGTTTTTTTTTCCCCCCTCTTTTAAAAAATATACCCAAATGTTCATTTCGGACTAAAAGACCCACTCCTTTTATCATGAAATACTTGTGTAAATTCTGCAAAGACCAAAGACCAACATCGGTTCGAACCAGCATCACCCGAGTATCTTGGCCTATATGCCATCAGCCATCGATTGTGTAGCCTAACCACCATCATGTGATTATTATGGCCTGACTATGGTCTCTAACAACCTCCACCCAATAATTGAGATCCGACTATAGTCTATTAGAAACTATCGCCTGACTATCATAACCCAACTAAGTTCATCAAACAATTATTGTCAAATAATATTTTTTGACCATCGTCGCCCAGCTATTATAGCCCGACTACAATCTCCTAAAAATCATCGTCTAACTATAGCCTCCCGACCTTCATCGCTCGATAACACCGATGCCCACTAATTTCATAACCAACAATGTCGATGCATATCTTGTTTATAAGGCCAATGCAACTTGTTGCTCCATGTCATCTCCCATAAAACTCATCATTTTCCTTTAAAAAAAAAAAAAAAAAACTAATATTCCTTTCTCAACTTTTGATGTGGGATTAAGGTCATTCTTCCCCACCTTATCTCCAGAAAGAATGCCTACCCACTGCTAGTAGCCACACCTTGTTTGGGAATTAGCCCTAACAAAGTAGATCTCTTTAGAGTCGAGTATTAAGGCCCACCAGTTTCAACTTAGTATGTGCCAAAATCACACATCGTACTATATGAGGTCAAGCTCTAATATCAACAGTAACAACCTAAGTCATATTATGCAAGGTACTGTCTGCTATGGCCCAGCTTTTCCAATACTAGGTTGAACCTCATAATTGTCTCATTTTTTATAAGATCTCAGGATGCACTCATCCCAGGAATAATCAAGGTTTGAAATTTTTTTAGAAAAAAACCCAATTAAAGCGAATATCTGAACTTCTAACTTATCCCATGCAATTAACTCAAAATGACTTGGAGATTTTTGACTGCAAAAACATAACCCTCTTGATCAATGCAATGATCGCTAATTATCTTAAGTTTACTTTTAATGTCTTGTCATCCTCTTCTCCAATATACAATGCTAATACCCCTTTAATAAGCAAAAAGAATGGTAGAATCTTTTCTATAAGAAATCAATTTACATGTGTAAATCATGGTCAGTATGCAAACTAACATTGAAGGCACAATCATTTCTATGATAAATCAATTTACACGTGTAAGAGATGGTAACTAAAAGTCTTACCATTTTTGCCAAGCAAACTCGCTTGCCTCTTTCTTTTAATTTTGTACTAAAAAACTGCTTTAAGAAATAGAAAGAAAGTTGTCCCAAACGAAGCCAAAGTAGGTCATCAAACCGAAGTAAAACTCCTCAAGTGGGACTTATCTTGTCTAGCCAACACAAAATGGCTACAGCGGTCAGCCCCATGTTGCAGGAAAAGTTCTATACATCGTAACACAACAAATACAGCTTCTCTTCCTCTGTTTGAGGGGTGGCCCTCTCAAAAATCTGCAGATAAGCTAACATTAGCGGATTGTGAATTTCCTCGTAACTAGTAACTATGTTCTCTATGCACAAAAACTGACGTAGCCTATACCTGAAAGCCTATCCTCTCATACAACTTCTGAGCTGTTATGTTATCCTTGTGGACATTAACAAATACCTGATGAACGCCTACAGAAAGAAATAAAAGGTTAGCAAATATGGTGAACATTTCAAAGTATAAAAGCAATGTTCTGAATCATTTACATTCATACAGGAATTCATAAATATCAAACATTACCAACAAAACCATGCATTCCTTTAATTTAGCTGCTCTGATCCCAATTTTTTTAAATGACACATAAAAAGGTTGCCAACTAGGCAAATCTTTTAATATCCTATCAATAATTCCTCATACAAAATGCAGAAAAACTCAGATTCATTATTACCAGATGATCTCGCAGCATCCACAGCTAAAAAAAGCATGTTGCTCGCAATTCCTTGACGGCGTGCATACTTGGCAACACATAAGTTTGCAATGTAGCCATACCTAGGTAAATCGGATCGGAATATACCACAGGAAAATGGGGCCTTTGATCGCTCCTGACATAAATTGCCTATAGTTATACTACCAATAACTAAAGAATTACAAATTGTAAAAGGGAAAGCATATTTAAACCCGTACACCAGGGAATGTTTGTCCACATAAAAGTTGTCTGAGACTAAAGTCAAGTGTTCCAACAATGCTGCTTAAAACTGTACGCTTTACACCAAACTCTTCCTTTTTCACCTGATATTGCCAGTCAGAAAATAGTATTTGTAAATAAGCAGTTAACGAAAATGAAATCGAAAACTTAGACTGCAAGATTCTTAAGGATGTTTAAAGTTCAGGGCTCCATCTTCCATCTGAATCACAGAGTGATACTAACTTCCACTCAAATCAAATGAAAATTTTGACCTGAACTCGATGCAAGGAAATCATGGCAGAAAACAAGCTATCTGTTGAGCATCCCCGCATTTGATTCTTTGGGAATATACTAATGACTGGTATTGCAGTTGCATTGGTATCAATATTCTACACTCGTACCAACATAAACTCTTAATAATATCTCATTGCTTGATTATACCGCAATAACGCAGGTGCAATCCTCAGCATACTTCCCTGTGCATCGCCTCTTTATTGCATGAAACTCCTGTAATTGAATTTCATCACATTAAATAATTTATCATTTGAAATTTTGAATATTGGTAGTGGCAGAAGGGTGATTAAAACAATTGCAATTATATTAATCACAATAATCAGAGAATGAAGAACACTGCAAATAGATAACAGCCACCAAAAGGATAATAAGTAGTGAAAAAGATTAAAAAAGAAAGAGCAGGAACTTAGGATCATCATCAATGTTGCATTGCTTGAATCTTGATGGATAGCATGAATTGCAAGGATTCTGACGTCTCCTCACCACGGGCTACATGGGTTTCTGCAATGGGGTATAGCCGTATAGATGAATGGTAGATATCCAATTCCTATTAAAATTGCCAGAAGCCGCTTATAGATGTTTCCGTTCAATTTATGTCTCATGGTCACCTCATCATAAGTCAATTTTTGGTGCATTAGTGCATATGCCTCAACCAAACTCAAATATGGAGGTTTCCCTTATTTGAACGTGCCACTCAATTTATATTTCATGCCCACCCCACCAAAAGTCAAATTTTTGTGCATATGCCTAAAATCAACAACATTAACAACATCAAGCCTTTATCGCACTACCTAGGGTCGACAACATGAATCATTTTTTTTCCATTGTGTCCTATTAAGAGTCAAATTCTCATTTAAATCTAACAAAGAAAGGTCATTTCTAATAATTTCGAACCTAAAAGCATCCATAAAAAATCAAATAGCCACTACTTTCTAAACTGGTTTTGCATATTATTACATGCAAGATAATAGTTCATATCAGCCACATGTCAAGCATTTAACTAACCTAAACATTGGCTGCTCCTTTTTGCAAAATGATTTCATGTTGCATAGCATTATTCTAACAAGTTGGGCTTGTTTTTATGAGCCTACATTCTTAATTTGTCCCATTTAAGTGCCGCATTGGTGTTAAACCTATTGCGCAAATCTTTTTGCATAACTTCTATCATGTTAACTTTGGTCTACCCCTTTCTCCTTCTATATTTTGTGACAGTAAGTTTAAACACCCATCTTTTGGTGCAAAATCTTTCTATCCTTGTTTAAGCATATTCAAACAACCTAAATCTTTTTTACTACTTCATCTTCAATAGATGCTACTCAATTTGCTCGTTTAATATAATCATTCATCAATCCATCCTTCTTAGACTTCCACTTTGGAGGTCAAAAGCAATTCCACTCAACAATGTGGATGCAATTATCAATGACTTTTTTAATACAAACACTCTATACAAACCAGTGACCTAATTACAATTTGCTAAAATTTATCTTTAATACATTTCTTATGTGCATGATGCTCTAGAGGCACTCTTTATTTTAACCATTCAACATTAACTCTAGAAGTTCTATCCACAATCTCATTATTTTGTAAAATAGACCCACGATGCATAAAAATATCACACCCAGTTATCACTTTATATTATATTAATGTCATGCTCAAGTTCATAAGTTAACATTGTTTTAAACTCAAAATGATCTCAGAAGCTGAGGTTTGTAACATCCAAAATTAACACCCTGCCTTATTAAACCTGATTGTGATAAGAGATAAAATTTCTCTGTTTGCATTTCCCATGCACAAAAGCAGTATATTTGCAGAAATCTTGAATGTTTGACAGTCTGAAGAAAAACAGAACCTAGTTTAAAGAAAAATTCACCTGATCAGCAAATTTCCTCTTGTTAAATTGGAGAAACCTGAAGAAAGACAAGAATTCTAAATCTAAATACAACTGTGGAAAGACAAGAATTCTAAATCTAAATGCAACTGTAGAGAGTAATTTAGATCAGAGTAGTTAACAAAGAAAAATTATTACCTGTCCCCGGGTTGATCTTCCCAACGACTCTCCGCCCTCAGCCATGCCGCAGTCTATAAAGAATCAGATCCCCCAAAGCAAAACGTCGTAAAGAAATTCTAAAAATAAACCTACCTCTTTATGGCCATAATACCCAAAATTTTCAAAATACCAATACATAAGTAAAGATCCATCTTCTTCATAAGTTTCAAATCTTACCCAAAACTCCTCATCAAGCATAGCTTCTCGAGCAATGTATCTCCCAAAGACCCTTCGGTGCCTGCAATTAATCTCCTCCTCTGTAGGTTGCAGCCTATCAAACCGGAGATCGGATGGTCCACAAGAAATCCCAAGACGTCCACATTCTATCGATACATCTTTGCTATCAACATTGCATTCCCTCTTCCAATCATTGGATGCCCTAATGAAGCTCCTAGCCCCACTAAAATCCCCAATTCAAACGGAAGCCAATCAAATAACGTCGATGTAATATAAAATCGCTCAACAAAACTCAACTACTGATATTTTCAAGAAAATAAGTTGCAGCCAAACAAGAATCCGCAAACGACACGGTAACTCACACATGTGGAGAGGTGAATTTTCCTGGGAAATGGCGCCGACCATTTCTCCAGGCTGAAAGCCGCAGAAGATCGGGCGGCTGAGCCGCCACGATCGACATCCCGTCGGCGATTCTACAATCTAACCGTAGAAGAGGAAGAGAATACCCTAACCCTAATCCAAGCCGGCATCAAAATAAAAGAATCCCCGCCATGCTTTGCTTCCCTCTTGGCTTAGCTGCTCTGCTCTTAACTGGCCCGCCAAAGAACAATTAAGCTTATTTTTTAAAACCGTTCTCCGGTGCAGGTAATTATGAAAATGCCCCTTAAATCAGTTCTAAAAGAAAACGAAAATGAGTTCAAGCCTGAGGATAAAATGGAAATTTCATATGTACACTATTATATGGATAAGCGAAATTGTTGGTGGTGTTCGAAAACTTGCCACGTGTGCCATTAAAAATTTAATTTTAATATATTTTTTAAGAAAATATCAGTAAGGTTTAATATAATAAGTTATCATACATTTTATTTCAAACAATTATAATTATGGATGCATTATATGTAATATTTTTTTTTTTTTTTGGGCAGGGAGTGTCGGCCTTCGGCCACTAATCTTCCTGGTCGACCTAGCATGCAACCCACACCAATTTACAGGGCCGACACTTAAGGCTGTCACGAAACGTCGAATGGATTCGAACTTGGGACCTGGCCTTTGGCCAGCCAAGTCTCCACCACTAGGCCACCCCGCGGTGGGTTAATAAATTATTTTCACAAAAATAGATGTGCGAAAGAGGATAAGGCTCAAGGTGTCACGTGGGGTCAAATTGCTGTTGTTAAAAAATAATTATTTGATAATATTTATTTATTTGATTAGAGCAATTTATTGATGCAACACTCACCGTTAGATCTGAAATTTTAGATGCAAAAATTGGAGGATTATGTTAGGTAGTTGATAACTTTCAAAATTAAAATTGGGATCATCCGAATACCAATTTTATCAAACTTGTAGGCAAGTTGAACGTCTCGACAAGGAGAACCTAAAGACACTAAAAAATGTCTAATCCGGGCCCAAATGGACATAAATCAAGGGACTGAAACATATCTGAAATATTCAAAGCATTAATTGGATGACCAAATATGGCATGGTTCTAGTCAAATTGAGGGGCTCGGCGTGACGAATTCAACGAGTCTCATATCACTTAATTTTGAGATCATTAAAAACATAAATACTTGACAAACACTCCTGGTCAAGAGAATCAATATAGATCGTTTGATAAAGAACTCTGAATTTATCATGAATCTTCTGCATATTTACAAGGCATGTCACTCTTAAAATATCTAAATAGACTTCATCTTCCCACGTGAAAGATTGCTTTGACATTTTGAAGCATAAATATTGGGATAGAGAATATATATATATATATATTACCTCCCTCTATTCTCTCCTAATTATCAAAACAAATTCTATTTCAAATAAAACATAAAAAAATCCCATGCATTTATAATGTATATAATCAAACACTAAAATATTTTAATACATTATATTTACTTCACATTGCATTTATTTTATTATGCATTTCTTTTTCATTAGGGGTTGTTTGGTTGGCTAAAAAAGAAATGCACTGTAAAAAAAAAAAAAGATAATATAAAAAAAGAATACTTTGGAGTTGCTTGAATGTGCATAAAATTAATTCAGGTAAATGATTTTTTTATTTGGTTTGAAGTAAAATGAATGTAATATAAAGTTTAAAGATGCATGGTGGTGACCGGTTGGTGGTGGTAGCCGGCAATGGGTAGCTACAGGTGGGCGGCGGCGACAAATGGTGGGTGTTGATCATCGGGTGGCAGAGGCAAGTGGTGGGTGGTCGATCTCCAGCAATGAGTGGTGACTAACGGGCGGCGGTGCTGGCTATGGCTAAGATTGCTTGCAGTGTAAATGATTCTTGCTCGAAATTGTGTGAGAATCATTTACCTAAAAATTGTGCTAAATTGTTTTATACTATATATATTATACTTTACTTTTTTCTTTTCTTTTTCATCCAATCAAACATCAAATTTTTCAACTCAAACATTCGCTTTATTTTACACCCATTTTACTTCCAACCAAAGATCCCCTAAAACAAGCATCCTTATATTCTAAATACATTGCATTTTAGATTCCCAAAGATTTAAAATGCTTAATAGATTCAATTGATTTCATAATTAAATGATAAGTTCAGGTGAATTCAGCCACTGGCTTCACTTAGACTTGTCAAATTCTGATAAAGTCTCTATCACATTCGATCGGTAACTTCCAATGATCCCAATGTCAAGTATAGCATGTCAAATTTCTTTGAAAACTCGAACTTGCCATTGAGATATTTGCATACTCTTAACAACTTTTCACTACAGTGAACTTTTGTTCTCTAGTTTGTTGACTTGACTTGAACTATAACTATTTTAACCAGCAAAGTCTGTCTAACTCAGCCTAAATAAATTTGAATGTACACCACTTAGAATCACTCATCGCCTAAAAAAATTGTAGGTTACTAACAAACAAGTTCAAATCATAGCTTGTCATATAAGATTATTAATTTAATATTTGACACATAACCAATAAATAAGGTTATCTTTTGAGAAGAAGACACTTGGTACTTAAATTAGTTGAGTCATCTAATCTACTAAGTATTAATTTAAAGGAGATATGTTGAAGATCTAGAATAAATCAAATGCTTCATATTGGCTTAATTTATAGGTTTAATGGAGGGCATTTTGATGATTAAAATATAATTATTTGACATATCAGTCTGACAATTGAGATCATGTTTTCTTAATAGTCAAGCAAAGATAATAATTATTCAATGAATAATTTTACATTGATGGTGTGCTTGAGGAGTTTCTTTAATAGTGTAACAACCCGTATTTTAATCCAGTCAAATAATAATTCAGAAATAATTATAAAAAAAATTTGTAAACCGTCTTGACATAATATATATGTTGGATATTGGTTCAAGATTTAGGATTGTACTCTTTTTAGTTTCTTGATTGCCTTGTATTGTCATTGGTGTAGCTATTTGTTGCTCATAAATAGAGGCTATAGGCTTTAATATGGTGGATGATTAAGAAATAAGATTTGAGTTCAACACTCTACCTCCCCCTTCCCACTCTCGCTCCTCCTATCCCAATAAGCTTAAGAATTAGTGCTTCTTCCTCTCACTCAAGATCCTAACATTTGATATCAGAGAGTGTTGGAGGGAACTGAGCTAGGTGGAGGAGGAGGCTTTCTTGTCTAAAGAAACTGATTCAGAGTCTCCTTGAGAAAATCAAGGATGAAGGAAGGTTTAGGCTGTTCATTTGAAAAAAATCAATGGCGGACGACTCATGGGTAGCTAGTTGGGATCTAGGCCGGCTGCAAGTCCAAGCGTGGAGTACTTGAATGAGGAACAAAAGTAGGGTCACGATTTCGCGGTAGTCAGGCGGAGGTTCGTATTGATCTGCCCTGGACAGAGAATGGAGGAGGGTGTCATTCAGGATCATACTATGTAACATATTTCGATATGCAAGGCGAGCGGGGCTCGTAGGGCATGGTGGTAGGAGCTGAGTGCAGTTAGATAGGCTGTGCTAGACAATATGTGAATGAGTAAGAAGTGTGATTTCAGGCGGACCCATAGGGTTCATATAAGGTGCGGTGTAGGTGCCCGTGCGAGTTAGCTAGAGTTGCTCAAGGCAGCAGGGTGGTCACAGCCTCACAGGACGTGGGGTGCTTGCAGACTGGATTAGACAATCGCACAGGTCAAGTGGGACTTTGGGAGTTCCACTATAGAAAATTCATTGAATATCGTCGGTATTTTTGGCAGTCATCTGACTGTCAGAAATAATGGACGGTTGGACCGCCGGTAATAAACACTAAACCACCGAAAATTCCAACGATCAAATGACCATGGGAATTGCCACCAGTATTATCTTGTCATGACGACATTTACTGGCATTTTAGCTGTCATTTTTAAGTGAAAAGTTTCCTGCGGTTTAAACTGCCGTAAATGACCCTAAAATTGAACCTTCCTTCTTTCTTCCTCATTTCTTCGCCTGGCTCGTTTGGTTCGTCCAGAGAATACCCACACCCTCGCCGAACTTTGCATGCATTCGATCGCCTGCTTGTTTGATTTTTGCAGAGAAGCCTCAACGCCCTCGCCGAATTCTGCCTTAGCATCGCCGACCAACTGACCTAGCTAGTCGATTCCCCCCGTCCACCTTAGCCAATGGTGATCTCCATGCATCTCCTTAATTTTTTTTAGTCTCCATGCTCAAACTATGCATGCCTTTTAATCTCCATGCATGACTTTGGTGTTGATTTAGAGAAAGCCTTAAGCCCATATCTTTTTGGCTTTAGTCGTTGATGTTCTCACTAGACATTTGCAAGAGGACGTGACATGGTTTATACTTTTGCTGATGATATTCTTCTTGCTGATAAGACTAGAGAGGGTGTTGAAGGTAAAATTGAATTATGGAGGTCAATCTTAGAGTCTAAAGGTTTTCGCTTGAGTAGATCTCAAACTGAATATATGAAGTGTAATTTTAATAATAATAAATCTAGTGGAGGGATTGTGACTTTGGGCGATCAAGTCATTAATAAATTGCCTGTAATACACTTTAGAATTTAAAAAAAACATATCTGCCTTAACATGGGAAGGTACCTGCCTGCTTTATGTTAGTGCAGTCCATTGAAAACAATATGTTGTAAGCTTCATTGAAAACAAGAAGTTCCATTGAAGACAGATCGAATAAAGCTTCAAGTGGATGATACCCAGCTTCCTGCTTATGCTTCTCTTTAAGCATTTCTCATTGTCCCTCTTTATAAAGAAAAGTCCAAATTAAATCACTTGCAAACAATGTAATCACTTATGCTATTACTGTTCATGTTGCTTTATTTTCGATAGTCTATCTCATCATACAACGCACCAACTGGAAATTTCTACATGATTTAATGACTTTGCAAGACCTCCACTACTTTCAGGCATCTGATACCGTGGTACTCTAAACTAAACCAGAAAGAACCTCCTTTTATATATTAACCTGCCATAAACCCAAGGATCTATTCCTCTCTTTCTTAAAAGGACCTTTCCCATTAAAAATTCTGATCAAAAGCGAGCGCTGAGAACAGCACATCTTCACACTCACAGCACTGTAAGCTTATTTTCAGTTCGTCACTTCAATTTCTATCTTCTAACTTGAACGTTAGATCACAGAATTTTCTTTTTTTCTTTCAGAACAAAATGAGCAGGCCTACTGTTACTGAGAAGGTATTTGCAATCTCCATTGTGCTTCTTGCCATGATCTCACCATTATATATTGGTAAGAAAGCTGCAGAGGAAGACGAAGATGAAGAGAACAGAAGCTTGAGCTTCTGGTTGCCATTACTTCTCATTTTGCTGATCTCTTGTATCAGTCTCACATGCTTCATGGACCAGAGATTTCTGAGGTTTGATCCTTACTGGATTCACCGAGTAGGAGGTTCTTCGTGTGGGATATTCACCTTTCTCTTGGTACTTGGGTTTGTTTTGAAGTGTAAGGCTTCTTTTGGAACTTGAATGCCATGAGATGATTAATTAGTTTGGAACTGGTGAAGATATGTTATGTATAAGTCTACCATCTGGCTTGGAATTTGAGGATGATTAGGTTACTTTCTTTTTGCCTGCTTTATTTTCAGAAAATAATGAATTCAGCTAAAAGAAGTTTGTTGTTACATGCTGTGGCCTCAAGCTTCGATTTTTTTTTTTTTTTTGACAAGTTCTGCTCAGATTTATAAGGGTTTTTTGGAGTAGATATACAGTTGGTGTTTATTATGTAATTAAGGAGATAGGGAACTTGAGAAAAGAGTGTGATATGTGAGCTATGAATGATTAAAAAAAGTTCTTATGCATGGTATTTCATGCGAATAGCATGATACAGCATTTGGCTTTCAAACTAAGTTAGGCTTTGTTTTGGGACAGCCTTTTAAAATAGTTTGTAAGTAAGAAATTTTTTTGAAAGAGCTCATCTTGGCCTGTTGGTTCAGAGTTTAGGCTTCCATTTAAGAGATTTTAGGTTTGAGTCTTTGTGTATACGTCATGTGTATGAGTTTGTCCTAAATATCCCAAAAAAAAAAATTTTGGCCCAAACGAAACCGAAGTCTCTACCTGTGTAAATGTGGATGCTTTGATCATCATTTTTCATATGATTTTTTATGAACTCTGCTGCTTAAAAAGTGTGATTATTTATAAGTCAAGATATAAAAATCTTCTTTCAGTACAAATATAACTATTACGGTGATCCAATTCTAAAAAAAATTATAATGTTTTAGACATGTGGTTTTAAAATTATTCTTCATTAAGAGACCCTTTGGTTAGTTGAAAAAGTAATATATAATGAAATGAATGTAATAGAAAGCAAATTAAACATATTTGAAATGTTTCTGAATTGCTTGAAAGTGTGTATAATAAATATAAGTATATATTTTTTTCTTTTGGTTTGAAGTAAAATGAATGTATTGTAAATTCTAATAATGATGGTGGCTTGTAGCTGGCATTGATGATGAGCAACAACGGCCTCTGTGCAGGTGGCGCTAATGGCTGGCATCGGGTGCAGGTGGCCATAGTCTAATAATGACGGGCGGTTCATGCTATTTTTTTATGATGGTTTAATACCTTACTTCCAAGTATTTTCTAAAAAAGGAAAAAAAAAAACTCAACCAATAATTCAATGCAATTTTAATATGTTTATTGAAATCAATATTTCACTAGGTGATTTGAGTCCATTCTAATTCGTAGGCAGCTTCAATTTTAATGAATCTTGGTGAGCATCAAATTATAGCTAGTATATATGAGTCATTTCATACTACATTTCTCGATAAACAATGTTGTGTGTTAGAACATTTGTGGGATGTAGATATAGTTTATGTAGATAAAAAAAGAACAAATTTTAAAATTTGACCATTATTAATTTTTTTATTTAATTTTCCATTTTAAAGAAAAAAATTAAAAATCTTCAAAGTTGGAGTTTGAATGGGTGACTTGCTCATGCCCTTTGCCAGGAACTTTTATTATGTCCTCTGACTGGACGTAGCTCTACGTTCGGTCAGAGGATTGTTACTCGGTATTTGGTCGGTATTGCTAGGTATTATTTGGTAATAACGAGGAATACCGCGCTGTGAAGATCAATACCGAGTAATACCGAGCAATACCGAGTAATCCCAAAAAATACCGAGTTTTTCTAGAAAAAACTCGGTATTGTCGTTATTGTTGGTATTACTAGGTATTTTTCGTTTTGTGCCTGCGATCTTAGTGTCGGTCGAATGTAGCTCTACGTACGTGTATATATATATATATTTTAAGATGGCGAATTAAATATATTTTTTATTATTTTTTTCCAACAAAAAATCACTAGGATCAATGCTCTAGTCAGGTCAGTTGGTTATTAGAGGTCGGTTCATGATTTATTAGACCGAACCAGATTTGTTAGTGTTTTGAAGCATGCCCATTTTATAGTTGGTATGCCTTAATACATATCTCATACACTTAAAGAAATATAATTAGCATATATCAATCTATATATATCAATAATTCAGTAATTTATTAATTTACCTTTTATGTAAATTTTCTATATAGCTTTATCTCTACCCAACTTATAAATAGAAGATTAGAGGGCAAGCCTAAAAACAACCAATTATTAAAAACTTTGCTCACAAAGTTACATAACAAAGAGCAACAAAAAATTCACTACATGAAAATCGTCCATTACTAATGGTATACGTCAATTTTTCGGCGGTTTTGAAATATTCATGCGGATTTCAGACGGTTTTAAGACCGCCGGAATAAATTGCATGGGAAATCGAAACCGGATGTATATTTCCGGTAGTAATGTTTTTCGGCTTTTTTCCAGGATGAACTCCGCCCTAAGTCGTGTTACTTCATCCATAAAAAAGAATTCATGGAACTCATCCCCAATAATAAACCCATCATTAGTGACAAATTCATCGGTCATAATGAAATTTTTTCTCTTTAAAAAAAATTCTTCTTTTTATGTTAACAAAATGAATAAATTTATAATTGTCTAAAAAAAGATTTCTTAAATACGAACTCATATGTAAAGTATATTATTTATAATTAAAATTGATTAAATTGTTTTGTTTAAATTTTATGCAATTATATACTTACAATGATATGCATATATCAAATACACTTTTAATATAATTAGCAATTTGAAAACAATTATTAAGTTGATATGTTATCATTTCCTTTGCATATTTATGGATTTTTGAAGGGAAATTTTTAATATTTTTTACTAAAACTCGTAATACTGAATATTGGAGTTGATTCTCATTAAGCCGCTTATTTCAAATATAAGATTTTTAAAACAAAGTTTAATTATAATTTTTTTTGAAACAAAGTTCAAATGATCTCAAAATTGATGCCAAAAATTTAAGATTCTATTTTTAAGATCTGAAGGCTATTTTGAAAAGTGCTTGAAATAAAGTTCAAATGCTTTAAGTTCAAATATAATTTTTTTTTTTAAGTGCTTGTAGGATTCCATCACGTTGAGATAATTGTATGGTACAGCTTTTGATCACTGTTTTATTATTATTTTTTAAAAAATATTGTGCTAGAAAGATGCGGCCAAAAATAATAAAAAACTATTCCAAACGAATCTCCCTTCATGCATTTGTTCTGGGATCAAGCAACGGAGACGAAGACAACACAATAAATGAATTCAGCTTGGTGCTTCAACATTGTTTGATCAACTATTCTTTAAGAAATTATATTATCACTTCAAGAATGACACAGAAAGGTTGGTCATCCTTCTACGAAGAACAATATATATATCTTTTGTTTTTTGTCTATAGAAGATGAAAATCCATAAAGATATCTGCTGGAAACAGGAAACCAGGCATTGCAGAAGAAGAAAAACTTATCCTTGCTTAGTTCATTTGATAATTCTCAAGAGATCTTGCAGGAATTTGTAAGGACAGAAGTTTCACATAGTCCACTGCCGTCAGTTCGATCAAATTCCTGCAAATCCAGACTTCAGTTTCTCCAAATCATCTCAGGCGGCCTTGCACAGCACCGCCATCATAAACCTTATCAGCATCTCACTTACGAAGACCGTCAACTTCCCATGTACTCAACAAAGTAGACTGTTTGAAACAAAAAAAGGTAAATATGATCAGATCAAAATCATTAATGGCCAACTGTGGTGTCAACATGAAGCTCATCTTAATACTATGCAGATTAACCATTGAGAACAACAGATAAGATTACAATTCCTAAATAATTCTTATACGGGAAAAAGCTAAGGGGCATTTTTCTTCCTTCCTCTAACAGTAAATCCTTCCCTACGTCGAATTGGTCAATCTACCTCGCTTTCTCCTGCCACTCTTCTCCATAAATCCTCTAAATATTCGTCGAACTTAGGATTTAGTAAATTCGACAATAAGTAGGAAGATTTAAGCTGGTGTGAGATTGAAGATTTGTTTCATAGAGGTTTTAGATTTCAGTCTTGCATATGTGTTGTTTGTGAATTTGTCTTAACTGATCTAAATGTACGTAAACAAAAAGTATTAATGAAAAATGTGTTTTTCGCATTTGGCAAGATTTAGGTTAAATCATGCTCCAAACAACGGCTTAAATGAAGAGAAAAGTGATTCGCGAGCCTTTTTTATAGGGTGAGCTAAAATAGGATTGAGAAATGCATAATCTTATATGTAAAATAGATTTTTTTTTTAAGAATTTAGGCAACTACATTTATTGAAGGTGGACAAAGTAGTTAAAGTATTTATTTATTTTGTAAAATAGATTTCAGGATTAGCAATTGCCCACACTAAGCTATTTATGATTCCAGTACCCCTGTTGGAGATAAATGAAATTTGTTGCCATTACTTATGGCATGAGCAATGACATGAAGAGCTCTGCCGCTTTCCAAGAACGAAAATTGATCAAAATCCCAATTCCAGCAAACAAAATCAAAATCAACAAAAAAAAAAAAAAATTATTCCGTTAACCCTAATCGGTAGCTCGTGATTTCGTCGTCGTTGACAAGAACAAAAGTGATGGGCAAATCGTGTTCGAATATATGGATGCAAAATACATTATTTTTTTATTTCAAATTAGTCCAATTTGTATTAAATTAATACTAGATATGACATTCTAAATTATATAAATCCCTCCATAAATTACATTATTTTAAAAACTTGACAACTTTTGTTTTTTGGTTCATAAAACTAAGAGTTGGGATGCTAAAAGACGTTTGCGATTTATCGAACTTGACACTCCAAAATAGAATGTGAGCTCACTGTTCGAATATAAAATAGATATTTAAATAAATTTAACTATCACCATCAGGTCGGGATAGACAGTTTGTTTGTGGGGTGAATGCAACCAACATTATAGTATTATAAAATTATCAATTCAATCAATGATATGCTTAGTCATCATTTTCTTTATAGAAGAGAAAATCAAAAGCCAAGAAAACAATCATTGATATTGTTGGTGATATCTGGTATTTACGTTATTGACAACAGTGTGCGTCATCTTTATTGGCCATGGCGAATGTTGACATTGGCGATTTCAAACTTCAATTTGTGAAAATGGTTGATAAGCTTTGCAATTCTTTGGATCTCTTAATTCCTTAATTTGAAAATTTTCTTTGATTCTCCTATTAAGCATTTTCTAATGCGTAGAAGCAATAACTATTTACATATTTTTGGAGAGAATATTGTGGTATGTTTGACAAGGTGTATGTTTTTATTATAATCATATGAGATTCAATAGAAGTTTGACTTTTGAAATGATTTGGAGAAAGCTTTGGCAATTTTTAAATGTTTGATTTAAATTATTTTGGATTTAGATCAATATTACTAAATATGTCTTGCTCATGCTGGAAAATTAACGATTGTAGAGGATTAGGAAGTTTAACATTTTTGTTTTGTATAAGAATCCAACACAATACACATATATAAATATCATAGGAGCACAAAAATTATAATAATGACATGCAATAATTCTTTTTCATTGGAAGGAAATCAAATAATCTCAGAATCATTATCAATACGTAACTCAACTTGATCTGTTGGTTCAGAGTTTTGACTAATATGTGATATATGTGTATGAGTTTATCTTAATTAACTTAAGTATCACAAAAAAAATAATTGTCAATTAAATATTTAATATTTTGAGATCTAAAAATTATATTAATACTATAAAATAAATGAATGAATATTTTATGACATATTATACATAAGATATTTTATATTTATGATGATTTAATCAACTTAATACAGTATAACTTTATAGTACTAAGTACTAACATTAAATTTAGAGAGAGAAAGAGAGAAATAGTTATTTATCTAATAATTATCTCGTATTAAAATGTCACTTTTCGCACAATGGACGTCGGCCGCAAGGTCAAAGTCAGGCGGTGGTGATGTGGCCCCCACGAAGCACCATTGCACCTTCCCGCGTTAATCAGCACTTAAGACACTCATTGCTGGTTAACGTGATAACCAGTTGGAGTCCACCATATGAACGGTGGCGATGCGCCTTTCTCTAATTGGACGGCTGGTTGTATTCATCCGCATGCGGAAGGATCGCAAATAAACTGTCGCTATCCCAGGCCTAACGCAATACACACGGTGGATTAAATCCATTTTAATATCGATTTTGTGTCCGGACAGTGAGCACAAATTCTACTTCTGAGCGTCGAGTTCGATAAATCTCAAACGTTTTTTAGCATCTCGAGGGCGCGAGGAAGACGAATTCTCTGCGACGAAGAAGAAATCGGCGAGCTGTCACTTGGATTATATCGGCGGAGGAATTTTATTTTTGGTGATTTTTGTTTTGTTTGGCGGAATTGGGATTTTGATCAATAGTCGTTCATGGAGAGCGCCGGAGTTCCTCATCTTCAACCGTTAACGCCGCAGGTTGCAGCGGCTGGTTCCGCGGATCGGCAGGCAACTATCTTTTCTCTCCGTTTTTTGTGTTTCCGTTGGTCGTGTTTTGATGTATTTTGAGCTTTCCACTGGCTGCTTGTGTAAATTTCTTTGAGGCATGTCTCTGTTGCTTGGTCGCAGAATACATTTGAAATAGATGTATATGGGGAGACAAAATGCATCGGGCTTTGATTTTGATTTTCTTTTGAGATTTTAGCCTTTTTTTTATCATTTTTAGGGGGTTTAGGGCTCAGTTTTGGAAATTGATTTTGTAAATACTAGTCATCGATTTCCTTTCTTGTTTTGATTTTCCTTGCTGTGAGTAGTCATTCCATTTAGTTGATCTGCATAGGAGTCTAGTATTGAGGTGAACTTCGTATTGATGCTAGAGTTGGTCATTAATGCTTTTGAACTGAGTATATTTACCCGTGAGTTGCAGACTGTCTATTTTTTGTTTTATTAATTTAACTTTGTTGAGCACATGGGAAGTTGATTATCTTTGTAATTGAGATGCTGATAGGGTTCATGACAGTGGTGCTTGCTTGGTTGCAGTTCAAGGACACATATGATTGGGAGAAACTAAAGTTTCGATTTGCAGGAATTTAATCGAGCAGAGGGTAGTGGTGGTGAATCTTCATCGCTTCATCGTTCTAGACGTCCAAGCCTTCCCTCCCTACAAATTCCAGCAAGATCTCTAGAGAATTCTCAAATTAACGCAGCAAGAATAAATTTTCCTTCTTCAGCAACGCCTCCTTCAACAAGACCAGGTCTCCCGCCCAGGCCTTCATCATCAAGGGCAAAACTACCAGTGAGAAATATTCTTCCTCAATGGAGCTTTAAGACTAAGAATTCCACCCCAGAAGGTGACAAAACAAATTTGCTCACATCGTCGACCCCATCACAAGGGCAACAGGATAAAAGTTCTATAGCAAGAGCATTCTCTTTAACCAAGGTCTTGTCGTCCATGACACTTAAAGGAACACTGTCATTGCCGGCAACACCCGTTGGAAATTCAGGGTTCGAGTCTTCACAGGAAAGACATGTGATTGACATCCCCACTCCAGATGTAAGCTTTTAGTATCCTGATCTCTTTATGACATTGCATGTATTTGTGTGATTTTGGATATAAAATGTTCCTTAAGAGATTCTTTGCTTATGCAACAAGACAAGGAATGAATGCCATTCTACGAGTGATTATTGGACAGTTTCTCACATGCATTAGTCCCTTGAGGCACTTGCCATTTTTTCATCTTTAATACTTAAAAAAAAAACAACTGACTTTGTGATTTGACAAAGTAAATACATGGAAGTGATACTATTTGGTAATAAATAACCACACCACAATAAGTTATCATGGTGTTAACATGGCATAATATAATGAAAAAGAGGATTAAGGTAAGAAGTATTCTAGTGTGATTTGCTGCAGTTATAATTAACAATTATGAAGTTGAATTCAAGGGAGATATGCTGTTATTGTATGCATTTTTATCTTCTCTAAACCATTTTGTGGGGTGGCCATTTTATAAATTCAATTGATGGCTAAGGCTAACTTGATATGTCAAGTTGAATAAACACCTATAAATTACAGGGGAAGATAGAAAAGAAATAGAATAGTGTGCTTCCTATAAGGATGAACACTATATGTTAATTTGGTTTTTGAATGAGTAATTGATCAAATAATGTTGAATGACCTTTTGTTATAGATGCTAAATTCATTTGTTATGTTGTTTATGCTATTTTATTTCCCACAATTTACTTTACATGCATCTTGTTTACTTGTCAACTTTGTAATGTGTGATTTTCATTTGGGGAAATTTCATGCATAACACACAAATCTTCTACTTTCAATTTTCATATTTGATTTTCAAATTTTGGCTCAAATATGAAAATTCATAACAAAACCCTAACTCTTTTTTTTTTTTTTTGCTTTTTTTTGCAAATTCCAACAGTTTGATCATGGCATGCCCAAATACATGGGTTTAATAATTAAAAAAAAAAAAAGACATGGGTGTTAATTTTATAAATATGTAAGATTTTAGTATTATATATGTAATTCCTCCTTTTATTTTTTATTGCCAGCTATTTACATGATGTTGTTTTTTGGACAGAAACCACAAGCCCGGAAACATATTACACGGTCACTTTCAGTGCCAGATAATGCCAAGGGCAGGAACTTACGAAGAGCAGATTCATTAGGTTTGATACGTGTGATCCCATCACCTCGTCCTATTGTTGTTGATAATTCTACTGAAGTTGAAATTATTGAAGCAACTAATGGTAAGAAACGTGCTTTGCTTTTTCTTATTTACATGGTAATTTTCTTACTATTTTGAATCACAAATCCAAGTACGTCATAAACGAAGTTTATTTTTTTGCAAGGAGTTTGACTAGTTCATTAATTCTGGTTGAAAACTTTTTGCTTCCTTAGGTTTAGATCATCCAACACTTTGGTCCTTAAGTGTTGTAAACTTGCCTTCTTGTCCCATGAGTTTCAAAACTGTCCTTACAGGGAGGGAAGGAGGGAGAATTGACTAGGTTGGCTATGAATTGGCATGGTTATCACAAACATAAAATGTATGTAGTGCAAAACTGTAAGCATCAATGAGAATTCATGAATCAAGCATGCCAACCACTTGGCCAAGTGGTTCTTGTTTTTCATAATCATACCTTTTAGATCATATATATAGATTACTATCAAAATGATAGGATTGTTGCTTCTGGAAATAGTTGAAATTCGATAGAGATCTTTTGTTTTATGAACATTTAGAACCATAGAAAATGCGCCCTACATAGAAGAATATTTCTTTGGGAAGATGTTCTTATGCTCAAATTCATAAGAGGATTTGATAGTTTAGGAAGTAAGTTAATGTTTCATGTAGAATGGCATTAATAATGGTGCGGGTGGAGGGTAGTTTAGGGCTTTCTATGAGCTAGATGGAAAATGTATGAGCTACTTTGTATCCAAATATGTGCTTGATAAAAATGCCTTTGGCTGATTGGTATTTGGTTCTTTGATTGCTTGTAGGGTTGACGACCAAGTCTCCTTGCTTTTAGCATTAGAGCTGGACCACTATATCCCTTGGTTAATGGCGGACAAAGGGAGACTTTCAACTTTGAAATCCATCTTTTTGGGTCATAATTGGGCTTTTGGATGGTTTTATGATTGGTGTTGGTATGATATGAGTCTTCTTGTTGGATCTTAGTTGAAGTTTTAAGACAAGCGTGAATTCTTTAAGTTTGACTGAAGGGCTTTATTTAGGATATGAAATTGAGCTTATCGAATTGTATTTGATTAAGGGCTTTGTTAAATCCCAGCCCTTCAATCCCGAATTAATCCCATGGATGCAAATAGTGATCCGTGGGAAGCTTCCTCACGCTATGAGCCTTCCTTAGTTAGACGATAGAATTAGGAAGGATTGTATTACTCTTTATTGTGTAGTAATTTGTTTCTTTATGTAAGCATCTTGTATAGACTATAAATAGGGATCATGGTGAATAAAGTTTCAAGCTTTTTCCCACTCCAATCTTCTGAATTCAACATGGTATCAGAGACACGAACAAGATAGAGAGGAAGCCATCGGAAGCCAAGTGAAAGAAGTTTTACCAGAGGAAGACGAAGCCAAAGGCGACAATTGGACGCTCACACTCCGGCCTCTATAGACGCAGGAAGGCGACACTCGGAAGGCAGGAAGAAGCTGAAGATGCTCGACGCTCGGAGTGATCGATCCAAGTTGGGAGCAAGAGAAAGGATGAACCGATTGACTTTATCTGAACTAGTGTAATTTTTTTCGTTTATAATCAATCCTGCATGTTTGAATAAACCTTTTTGCAATCAGTACAACCTTACACTTTCAATGGCTCCAACAACCTTGTATTTGGCATTGAAAAGCCATTAGCACTCAACAAGTTTTTTTTTTCCTCTTTGGCTGGGTAGAGTTTCCTTTTTTTTTTTCCGTATCTACAATTCATTATGAACAACATGTTTGTATTCAGATACTTTAATGTTTCATAAGTGTTGTTGGGGATGTTCATGTTAGAAAAATTTGCTGTAAAGTCATGTAACCGAGGAGATAAATTTTCATATGAAATATGCTCACTGATCGGCTTTTTGGTGCGTTTCTTTGTACCTTGCTTGCGAGCTATCGATGTATTAAGATGAGAATCAGTGTTATCTTATGAAAATAGGAGCAGACATTTAGTTGACCTAATGTGAAATGCTTTAATCTCCCTTGTTTTTTGAATTTTCTTGACATATGAAATAGGCAATTCCTTTGTCTTACTCGTTATATGTGATCTCATGAAATTTGAGGACAACTAGAGGAATGGAATTTGGGTAATTTTGAGAGAGATGCAAACTTGGATAAAATGGGATGGATATTTTCACAAAAGTCATATTAATTGATAGAGTTGTCCCATTAAATGTAAGTTTTGGGGAAGAAATGTTGATTTTCAAAACAATATTGTCCATTTTATTATATTTTCATTTTTTGTATTTTAAGAGAGTAATATTTGTACCATTGTTGGTTTTGAGAGCAGATAATAAAAATGCATTTTATGGTTTTAGGGTCAAATTTGCTCCTTTCATGAGGAATGAGAACAAAAGATAGAATAACCAAGGACTTTGAGGGGAATAGTAAAGATGAGTCAATTTTTGAGTAATGATGATGATTTGACAAGTGTTTTTGAACTTATGGATTCTTGATGACATGCAATTTTATGAGGCAACAGGAAGTACATCTCATTCTCAATAATGATTTGGAACATTGCTTGTAATCATAGTGAATCTAGCAATTTTTAGGGTGGTGCATATTTTTTTCTTTGCAATCTTGTTTTGCTAAGGTGATCTATATAAGAATTGTGGTGATCAATTTCTTATTGAAAAAGATAGTCTCTAAGAATGAAATTAGAGTATTCTCTTTCATTATTAGTCTCGAAGAGTTGAAATTGGGTTATAAACTGGGTTTTCATTTAATAATGATTTTTTTTAAAAAAAGTGGCAATTTTTAGATTTATCTTTTATTAAAAAAATTTAAATGATTTTTGTATATCATCAATATGTTATGTGAACCGCCTAGCTCTTGGGATATTCGTCATCCAAGATGGTTCTTATTTATCACTATGAATAACAAGAAACATTTGAGAGGCCTTATAAATGTGGTTTAAATATTTGTTTTTTTTTTTGTGTTCGGATAGTGTCATGTTTCACAATGAATGATTTAGATTTCTTTTTGATGAAGTATTCAATTTTTTAAGGTGCATAAATTTGGGATGACGAAGACGGAGATGCCATAACGTAATTGCACTCTCTTTAGGATATGATACATCATCATGAGCATATTTTATTTGCAATTAATGATTTTTTTTTAATATGTAAGAGGTAAAGTTTCAGCATTTTCCTTTAGCACTATCAGTTGTCCTCCCCTAGATTGCATCTTGGAATTCTCAATGAGTGGGAAAAAATTAACTCACTTCATATGCTTGGTGATTTTATTGATATATGAGACAGCGTAGGAAGGCTTGAGAATTAATATGACTGAATTTAAAACCATAGCAATGGAGATGTTTATTGTTCCAAAGCCTGTAACTTTCTCATTGTAGTTCTGGAGATATGGTCGCATTTTGTGAAATAAAGATGTATGCCCTGTCATATGATTAGATGCTCCTGAGTGCGCTATCCGTAATTAATTCAAAACCATACATTTTTTGAGCCATTTATTCGATGTTGATTTCATGTGTGGTTGGATTTATTTGGAGGTGGCTAATCATCTTTCACATCATATCAATTCGCTCTTTATTAAATGTCATTGATGTTGGTTTTTAAAAATTACTGTTAGTCATAGAGAAACAATGACCTTGTTTTCCAGATTTCTAAAGTTCCAGTTAGTGGACTTTTCTCATATTTTTTAAAAAGTTTCTTTTGTGTGTCCAGACTTTTGATTGTGGTCACAACAAGTCCTTTTTTTTTGTGTAGAATTGCTGTTGGAAATAAACATACCTTTTGAAGTGAGTGCTTATCCTTTAAGGTAAGTCGGTACTCCTTGGTTACCCGTCATGATATTTTTTCGATTTTCTTCTCTTCGGACTTATGAGAACAATGCCCCTATAAATGGAAGGATTTTTGTCCCAAATAATCTAACTCAGACTTCAGTGATATTTTTATTTAATTAAAAAAGGAATGTTGATATTCTCCCTTTCTCAACAATTTTATGATTCTTGGTTGAAGTTATTGGACCTTCCTAGTCCAGTTCCTTAAAAACATCTAGTTGTTGCTGATATCAGGCAAGGGTATTCTAATATTGGGTAATGGAGGGAACACCTTGTTGAAAAAGATCATAGAGGGTACTTTTGATTTCAAGTATCTCTTCAATATTTTTATTGTTAGAGTTTGTTTTATTTGTGAAATTTCAAATTTCTTTGATGGTTCCATAAAATATGAAATTTAGGCTAATTTTATTTTTTATGGTGTTGATAAGGCATCATATTGCAATGTTTTTAGATTTCTATAGTTTAAACTTTGGGTCTTTTTTTTGAAGGATGAAAGGCCAGACTTATGAGGTAATCTTTTTCCCTTAATCATTCTAATTGGGCCCATCGGAGGTTGTCATTCAGCCTGCGTTCTATGAATGGTGGATTGAGAAGCTTTCTTTCTCCTAGGTTGCCATGAGGAATAGACTCATGGCTAGAGGTGTTGGAGTATAAGTGTGCATCGGAAACTACTCTGTGTTTAAATATCATCGTTGTTATGAATGATGATCAATAAAGAGAAGAACTAGAGAATCAAGATCAATGTTGAAAAACATGGAAAGAGAAATATACTCAGTTTTATATTCCAGGGGAAGAATTAAGTGCTTTATAAATAATTAATACAATAATCAGAGAAGGAAGAAAAAAAAGGAAATAATAGAAGTTTAAGAAACCAGTAAGCACATTTATTACATAATGTTACTCACTTTTTATGGAAGTTAGCAACGAGGGAATTAAGCACTTCATAAAATTTTCCGTCCTCGGGCTGAGCGGTGGAGCTGAATTTGAGACAATCAAAGACAACTGCTAGATTCTATGATTAGGAAGCCTATTGTAGACAAGATTTTTCTCTGAATTCCATTCGAGAATCCAGAATCGATTCTTGATTTAATGTAGTAGTCTTTACATCTCCTTGCTGCTGTACCCCCTCTATATTCTCCCAAACATTATTCCTGATTTGTAGCAGCCTTAACACCTTCCAATTCTAAAACAGCTGTTTGGTCCTTCTATTTTGCCCAAACTTTCCACAGTTTGCTATTGGAACCCTTAAGAAATTAACCACATGAAAAATTAAGACATCAGATATACAATGAGCTGGGGCCAGAGCTTAAACGTTAAAAATCTCTAAAATTTTTATTAGTTCAAATTTTAATGGCTGAAATAATTTATATCGTGAACAATCACATGATTCTAGAGAGTTTGTCTCCTTTTATAGCCACGAGGCTTGTGTTTATGCTGTATAGCTCTACTAACTTCATTCTTTTTTCCTGTCTCCTGTCTTCTTTGATGTTTTTGCTATTTGTTTAAAAAGTGAGTGAGTTTTTTCATATTGGCTAGACATTGAATTTTTGTCAAGTATATGAAGTTCAAATGTTCATTGGCTTTTATATTCTTATTCTCATTAATTTCTAATGGAAGGCCAGTGGTTTTTTGTCTTGATTGATTTCCTTGCATATATAACTGTTTTGGGCTAGTAGTTTGTTCAATGCATTTTTGGGCTTATTGGATGATTTTTGGCATCTATAATATTATTTACGCATTAGAGACCCTACATTTTTGGACGTCCAAATATACTTGTGTATCACAAGTTAGGTTTGAAAAGCTTGTGGACCAAAGTTTAGGCTTACCTAAACCTCAAACCAAGTTTTTAACTTTTGGATAGGTTGGATAAAGATTATTAATTTTTGCATGTCATGTTATTTTTCTATAGTGAAAGTATTTTATATTTCCACCTAGCAAACCTGAAAACTGCTGGCTTCGTATTTCTTTACCTCAGCTGAAGATGAAGGTGAAGATATTCCTGAAGAAGAGGCAGTCTGCAGGATATGCTTATGTGAACTTGGGGAAGGAGGGGAAACTTTTAAGATGGAGTGTAGCTGCAAAGGGGAACTTGCACTTGCTCACAAAGAATGTACAATAAAATGGTTCAGCATCAAGGGAAATAAGACATGTGATGTCTGCAAGCAAGAAGTAGAAAATCTACCTGTAACTTTACTGAGATTGCAAAATCATCAGACTGCTAATAGAAGGGCATCAAATACATTTTCAGAAAGAGAAGCTTCTCGCTACAGGTAATTCTAAAAGATTGAGAATAGGTAACTTTGAATGGTTATTTTTTTTGGGAAGCAAAAATGTACCTTCAATCAGGGCTGGTCTTGATGAACTAACTGTTTGACATTGAAGAAGTTGTATTCCACTTTCTCAATTAGATTGAAGTGAGTTGCTTGATTTCATCAAATTTTACAACATCAATATTTCACGATGAATATTTTGCAATCTCAAATTTCTTTCAGTTCAAAGATAATCATGTTGGTGCCTAACAACTACATTCATCAGTTTTCTTTCAGTAGGCTAGTAAGCATGGAAAACCTTGCTAATTCTGTGTATGGTATTTTAGAAATTATATTTGTCATGTGAAAATACCAACCTCCATCAATTCCGCTTCCATCAATATTTCATCGAGCTCATAGTCTTCAACCTTCCTTTTCACTTTGTCACTTTGTGATTCGTGGGATTATTAGTGCCCCCTCAACAATCGGTGAAATTTGGTAATATTATACTACTTGCTCATCAATCTATGGACTAATGTAATTATTCTGTAATTATTATTCCTTGTTTATATATGATTCTTTTTACAAGCTTTTCTTGGACTATGTAAATACTATACAAGTGTTGAATGAAATGCTCAACAAATTCTCTCTTGTTCTTGTCATGGCATTCAAACTTTAGGATTTTTCCATTTCTTGTATTTTCATTCCTGCAGCCTTCATCTTGGGGTTTTGATGTGTTAACTGCACCAAAGAGTATCCAGGTACCTGCAATCAAGAACAATCAAGCAGAAAAAGCACAAACGAAACAGGAATTCTGAAAATTGGATATATTATCTTATGTTTCCTCCTGTTTTTCAATATATATATATATATATATATACACCCATTTCTATCTTTACTCCATAGTCCATACAAGTAAAAAGAAATCATATACTATTTTAGCTAAAAGACAAAAGTTGTTACTAGGTAGTGAAAACTATAATAGAAAATAAGTAGTGGAGTGTGGCATGCGATTGCTGAGCCCGATTTACGGAGATGCACTGCATCAGATTTCCATCATTGCATTACCACAATTTTCTGTCCTTCATTGCTACATTACCACAGCCTTACGACATTCATTGCTACACTTGCTTCAATTTCTCCTATTTTTCTATGGCTGTAGCATTTTTCGTTGCATTGTCGCTAACATTACTTGTTATTGTAGCCTTCATCGCCGCAGTACTATAAATTATGCTCATTGTTGAAGCCTTTACTGTTGCACTGCCACTGCCGCTTTTTGTTTTTTTTTTCCTTTTTTTCCCAGTGAATAAAAACATAATTTCTTTCTCCATGGATAACAATAACAATATCCCCAAACTTTTGGTCTTGGGCTCTCTTGGAATTAAGGGATGAAATATAAAGTGTTTATATAGAAAGAATTATCTTAAGTGATGGTGATTAGCTTTTAGGTTCTTAAAAAGAAAGAAGAAAATTGGGCCATTTAGCAGGCCAAGGAAGGCAAAAAGACTTGCTAAGAGAACTTGAGAAAACATCTATAGCAGGGGAACAACTTGCTAACATTTTCATCAAAGGATTATTGAGGAAAAGCTTTTAGAAATCATCAGGCAAGCCTGGAATGGATCAAGTCCATTAATTTGTTTGAGGGGAAGTGTGAAAAAATTAATCTTCATCATTCTGTCTCCATCAATGCTCTACGAAGGCCAATAGTTACCCACAAGTTTTTTTTCCATTTAATGCCACTTCGATGATCTGTTGGGTTATTAGTGCCACCTCATCAATTCGTGGACTATTATAATTATTTTGTAATTGTTATTCTACATACTCATTAATCCTTGGACTACATACTCATCTTAAATTTGTTTATTTTCTATTACCCCAAGATTGTATAAGTACTTCACAAATGTTGGAATGAAAAACCTCAACAAATTCTCTTAAATTCTTGTCAGTTCAATTAATTTTTTTTTAAAGTTATCCATGTTTAGAATTTTTTTGAAGCAGGTAAAAATTGAACTAAGGGCACTAGTTACAAAATATATTTTATTATGCTCTTTTTTATGAAGCTTGTGTACTTATGTTAGATGGCTATGAATAACAATAATAATCTTGTTATTCATGCAGATATAATATTTATGCAAAAACGTGGATCAAACTATTTGCATTTGTATTTGCTCAAAAAACATTATGAACTAGAATGGATGAAAAATGAAATAAAGAGAAGGAGAAAAACTTGCACATACGCCCAACTTTTATGGTTGGGCATCTCCTGCACCTTTGTTAGTTACAAACGCGCTTGGTATGTCTCTCCATGCCTATGGTACACCTTCAACCCTACTTACTATTGCAATTGCTCACTCCTCCCCAAACTTTGGCTCTAGAGCATTAGCCCAATAGTCACACGTTACCCACATCACTATATAAATTACCACCCTAATCCATCATTTCAACCATATCTGCCTTTTCCCACATGTTCTGTTTAAACAGTGGGGGGAGACTACACATCTGAACTACAATTTTTTAATATTGACAACTTTCTAATTTCAATGCCTCAATTCCCGCATTTTCTTCCTTTCGTATTATTTCTCGTACTCTTAATGAACTCCCTTAATCATCAACACTTGTCTTTCAATCTCTCTCATTATCTTCCTCTCCCAGCCCCTCTTTCTCCCTCCTAAGAATCCTCTTGTTATCTTTTTCTCCTAACAATCTAGAGCTCCCTAAACCCATTTGTGCAATTCATGCAACCTATGAACCCCTATTGTGACTCTTGCACGTTTTTACACGTTCCTCCTCTCCCAACGCTATCTTTCACCCAATGGCTTTGTTATGCTTGAACCGGCCCAGGAGGGGCCGGCTGGACCCGGTCCAACCCGGGTCTATACCAGGCGGAGGCGGAAACAGAAAGAGGAGGGGGGCGGACAAGGTGGGCCCCACTTGGGGCTGATTTGATTATGTGGGAGGGAAATTTTTGAATGCAAAGGGCTGTTTAGGTATTTTGTAGGAATCCTTTATTGTTAATTAGGAGGATTAGGAGGGAGAGGGGGTTATCTTGAATTTGAATGTAATTTGAGATCTAGGGTTTCTTGCTTGGGCTCTTGGCGTTGCCGGAGTTTGTCGGAGAGTTGTTCTTCCTCTCGAATCGAAGAACATTGTATCTTTCTTATTGTCTTGCTTCTACTATTGGAATACAATAGATTTGTGTGATTTCTTCTCAGATTTGTAGCGTATTCTCCTGTTTTTCCCTGTTTCTTGGCTGATTTCTGCTGTGGACAGCAGTTTTACTTTGGATCTACTTGGTTTTGGTGAGAAACACTTGGAAATCCAAGTGTTTCCTATCAGGCTTCAACTTGCCAACCCCTTTACAAAACCCATAGCCTTCTAACTCCCATGCCCGACCATTGACCGTAGCTTCAACACTCTTCTACACACACCAAACCACATGCGCAACTCTATGCTGGTCTATATCATGCATGCTCATCCCTCTTCCTTCATCTGAACACCAGCTTAAGTTGCTCTCTTATTGATGAGGACATCAGGGCATGAAAAGTATATCTGAGGCATGGCCGTCGATCTACGGCCACGATCGAGTCAATGTGTTTTGAGTTATTTCATATATTTGTTTTATTATGTTATTTGTTATTTATGTTGTAATTATTTTTCCTGTTTTACCCCTTGCTTAAGGGAAGTCGTATATAAGCCTTAAGAGTAAGGTCGTCTTTTATCTTTGAGTCCTTTTTGTATGAGGCTATTTATAGCTATCATGTTCTTCCTCTAAAGTAAATGATTGAATGATAAAAAAAATTTGTGCTATTGCTTTAGTTCTTGAGAGATCTTGAGAGTGCTTAGAGAGAGAGCGAGAGCCCTAAGAGAGGGAGATCGGATCACCCACCAACCTTGGAGACGGCCGGGTTTGTGGTTCCTTATCTTTGTTTTCTTTTCTCATTTACCCTTTCTTCCATCCCCTAGCCGCCGGCCAAGGTTCTTTCAAGCCTTTGCCGCCGGCCACTCAACTTCTCACCACCAGCACCGCATAAACCCCTCCCACTACCCAAACCACCGACCAACTTCATCCCCATCACCACCACCGAAATCCACTTCAAGCCCCCCAAGTCGCCGGCCCTCTTCTCTCATCCTCCCTCCAAAATTCAAATCCCACCTTGAATCCTTTCCATAAGTATCTACTCTTAATTTGGGAAGGTTTAATTTCAAATTTCAAAGCAATTTGAATTTGAAAATTTCTTTCCTAAATTAAGACACCTATTTTAGGAAAGTTCCTAAATTAAATTCTATTTGAATTTGAAATTCAAATAGGATTTAATTAAAACATTTCCTAATTTCAATACCCAAATTAAGAAGCTATAAATCTATCCCCATCAATCCTCTCCAAGCATTGATTATTGCCGGCCCCTACTGGGTGGGATTAGGAAATTATTTCCTAAATCCCAAATTCCCCTTTTGACAGCAATTCCAATTTCCCCACCTTTCTTTTGAATTTGACTTTTAATAGGACACAATCGAGAAAAAGGATTCATGTAGCCGACCTCACGTAGTGGGATAAAGGCTTGATGTTGTTGTTGTTGTTGTAGAGAACTTCTCCAATTGGAAATCAATTAACATCCTCCCATCTCTCCTACCCGCCCCCTAGCTTGCTTCCAATCCCCTCTCTCCTTGCCATTAATTCTCCCTCTCTTTGGAATAATTTCAAATTCCAAGCTCCTAAATCCTCCACACTCAAATCTGAAATTCAAACTTCAGTTTTTGATGATTCTCCTCCTCTAACCTAACCCTAATGTCAACGTGTGGTCCCACCTATAGCCGGCCATCTCTTCCCCTCTTCCCCTTTGGAATTCGCATGATGAGTTCCTCTCTCCATAGGAACCTTCAAGGAAGTAGCAACCATCGTCTTCAACACATCAAGTCTTGAGAGAATCTCTTCATCTCTAGTTAAGATTTCAAGGGATATAACAACGATCACCTTCAATACCTCAACTTTTGAGAGAAACGTCTCTCTCTCTAGGTAAACCACGACAAGGGTGGATTTCTTCCCCTTTCAATTATTTTCCTAATCCCCTAATCTTGTAGGTGATGACGATTCACAAGGAGCCGTGCTTCACCTTTGCCTAAGCTTAGTAAACGTAGGGTTTTGTTTCGCCATTGCCCAAAACCTTGTAAACATAGGATTGAGTGCACTTTCTATGCTTCTAATCTTATTGTTAGATTAGGGATTTTGTTGAAAGCTATTTACTTTGCATGTTGTTGAATTTCTAACTTGTTTTGATTCTTCAAGTGCTTGGCAAGTGGCTTAGCCTAAACGTAGGCACCCCTCTTTTGTTTTCTATTGTCGTTTTTTATTGCTAACAGTTTTAATCTTACTTGCTCTTATCAAGGAATTGTGCAAATTCTTATTACATTCATTTTAAGCATTTGGTTATACATCACTTATTTCATGGGTCAAGTCTCTTAACCAACACACACACCTCTCTTGCTTACTCATTTTCTCACAAACTTTAACCTCCCCTGCATGTTGAGTTCTTTGCCTACTTTGACTCCCAACCCACGTTCAACTCTTCTTTTTTTTGGCATTTCCCCTCACCTGCTAGCACTCTTTCTCTAGTTCTAGCCCACTCTTGCTATCAATCTTCTTCTGAATCTTTTGTGTTACTTACTATGACCTTAGCATGACACCATTAACACTGCATACAATAATTATAATTTGCCGAGCTCTATTTCTCTTTCAAACATCTATGATTTAAATCACAACTAATCCCATTATGACATCAACCGGGTGAACCTTGTAGCTATTTTCTATAGTATAAATCGTGCCTCACCTCTTCATGACATTTGTTAAGGTGAGCCTGATAGCCTCCTTAAAAAGAAAAAACTAATGAAATTCATGGGGCGATGCATATTTGCATGCTTTATCATATCTCTCTTCTCCATGATGTAACCCGTCTCACCCTTGTATGAAATCTAACTTAGCCATCCTTGTAGCCTTATTGTCTTGAGTAAATTAGCAAAATTCATGAAGATATGTTGACCATTTTCGTTCTTAACTTTCCAAGCATCTCTATACTAATTTCATAAGCTTGTCCATTAAACAATTCATCCATTGACTCACTCGACCTTTGGGCTTAAAGGGAAGCATATTTAAACCCAGCATATCAAGCCTATGAATTGTCTTTCCACTTTATGTTCCTCATCTTAAATTAATGGCATGGCTCCTCCAATCCAATGAACTAGATATGAGAAGGGAACCAAACTCCAAAAAATTTAGGCATAGTGTCTGCATATACATTAACTTAAAATAGAAGTATAACATGTTGCAAGCTTGTACACCTCAATTGAAAATTCACAAGCTTTAAAAATTCATAAAATAATGTTGCTTCTTCATCGTTAGGTGAGTTGCTCAAGGTATATTAAAACCTCACAAAAAATGTGAAAGAAGAAATATACTTGATTTTGATTCAGGGAGGAGTTACAACAATACTCATGCTACTTGAAAATGAGATAACGAAGGCTTGCTCACTCTCTCACTTAAAGTTCTTAAGCTTCCTAACTTGCATCTTGAACTAATGGTTGAACAAAATCACATTTCTATGTGCATATCTGATGACCATTTACCCAATCATGGAAAGTGAAATAGCCTAATGTTGTTGAATGCATAAAAAATAAACATTAACCTTTTGAATTTTCTACTTAGGGTCCTGCAGAATAAAATGTAATATTGTGTAAAAAGAATGTAGTGTATTTGAAATTTTTGGAATTGTTTGGATGAGTATAAAAAAAATGAAGGCTTGCTTAGCACTCTCTCGCTTAAAGTTTTTAAGTTTCCTAACTTGCTTCTTGAACTAATGGTTGAACAAAATCATATTTCTATGTGCATATGTGATGACCATTTACCCAATCATGGAAAGTGAATATCTTAATGTTGTTGAATGCATAAAAAATAAACAATAACCTTTTGAATTTTCTACTTAGGGTCATGTAGAGTAAAATGTAATATAGTGTAAAAAGAATGCAGTGTATTTAAAATTTTTGGAGTTTGGATGAGTGTAAAAAAATGAATGCTTAGCACTCTCTCGCTTAAAGTTTTTAAGCTTCCTAACTGCATCTTGAACTAATGGTTGAACAAAATCACATTTCTATATGCATATGTGTTGACCATTTACCCGATCATGAAAAGGGAATGGCCTAATGTTGTTGAATATATGCCACCAAAAGACCCATCTAACATAGCATCATCCAAACAAGTTGAGAGAACTTTAAATTCAACACCCCAACTATAAAAGTGCAATGATATTTTGGACAAAATAGAAATATAAATACATTTAATTTGCCTACAATTAATTTGATAATAACCAAATAGGAAAAATTTTACGACAAAAATCTAACCACATAACATATAATACAATTTGCAAGTTCTTGCTTTGAAAAAGGAGAGAATTCGTGGTTAACTAAGGGGCTGTTTGGTTGCCTGAAAAAGAAATGTAGTGTAAAGTAAATGCAATGTAAAGTAAATGTAATGCATTTTGAATAATTTGCTCTGTTTGGTTGTCTGCAAAAGAAACGCATGAGTTTTGTTTCCCTTGTTTGGTTATGTACATCCAGAGTAAAGTAAAATTAACTTTTTTTAATTGTTTTTTTACAGGGAAGAGAACTACCTT
>NW_021319205.1:5024790-5073307 GCF_001605985.2 Dendrobium catenatum | reverse complement strand
ATTACACAATTTTCTGTCCTTCATTGCTAATAACCACAGCCTTTACGACATTCATTGCTACACTTTGCTTCCAATTTCTCCTATTTTCTATGGCTGTAGCATTTTTCGTTGCATTGTCGCTAACATTTACTTGTTATTGTAGCCTTCATCGCCCGCATACTATAAATTATGTCATTGTTAAGGGCCTTACTGTTGCACTGCACTGCCGCCTTTTTGTTTTTTTTTTTCCTTTTTCCCAGATGAATTAAAAAACATAATTTCTTTCTCCATGGATAACAATAACCAATATCCCCAAACTTTGTCTTTGGGCTCTCTTGGAATTAAAGGGAGAAATATAAAAAGTGTTTATATAGAAAGAATTATCTTAAGTGATGTGATTAGCTTTAGGTTCTTAAAAAGGAAAGAAGAAAATTGGGCCATTTAAGACAGGCCCAAGGAAGGCAAAAAAGACTTGCTAAGAGAACTTGAGAAAACACTATGCAGGGGAACAACTTGCCTAACATTCATCAAAGATTATTGAGGAAAAGCTTTTAGAAAATCATCAGCAAGCCCTCAATGGATCAAGTCCATTAAATTTGTTGAGGGAAGTGTGAAAAAAATTAATCTTCATCATTCTGTCTCCATCAATGCTCTACGAACGCCAATAGTAGTACCCACAAGTTTTTTTTCCATTTAATGCCACTTCGATGATCTGTGGGTTATTAGTTGCACCTCATCAATTCGTGGACTATTTAGTATATTATCTTTGTAATTGTGTTATTTCTACTCTATTGCGTCAGTTAATTGTGAGCTGAATACTCATCTTAAATTTTGTTTATTTTCTATTACTCGTTCGTGCCCAAGATTGTTATCTGAGTACTGGCGTCCGGTTCACAAATGTTGGAATTTGAAAAACCTCACAAATTTCTCTTAAAGTGCTTGTCAGTTCAATGTAAATTTGTTTTTTAAAGTATCGTCTAATGTTGTTGTATGTTTATATATTTTGTTTTTGAAGCAGTGTAAATTATCAATTTTGAACTAAGGGCCTATTACAATAAAGTATTAAATTTTATTATGTCTCTTTTTTTGATAGCGTTGTTTGTTGTACTTGATGTTAGGTGGCTATGAATAAAATATAATCTTTGTATTTCATGTCAGATATAAGGGTATTTATGTCAAAAAACGTGGATCCAAACTATTTGCTTATTTGTTTATTTGCTTCTCAAAAGACATTATAGAATGCTTATAGATTTGGATGAAAAATGAAATAAGAGATGAGAGTATATAAATGGCACATTACGGCGCCAACGTGTGTGGTTATGGTTGGGCATCCATCCGCACCTTTGTTAGGTTACAAACGCGCTTGGTAGTCTCGCCATGCTCTATCGGTGACCTACCTTCATACGCCTACTGTTATCTATTGCTAATTTTGTTTCTTGTTTCATCTCCTCTCCCCTCTAAACTTGGCTCTGATTGAGCATTGTAGCCAATAGTCACACGTTACCCTGCGAGGCATGCAACTTATATATAATTTACCGGACCGTTGTTCTATCATCATTAATTTCAACCATATCTGCCTTTTCCACCAAATGTTTGCTGTTAAACAGTGGGTGTAGGACTATCACATGCTGAACGGTTACTAATTTTTAATATTGGACGACTTTCTTTCATATTTTCATATGGCTCTCAATTCCCTCGGCTCATTTCTTCCTTTCGTATTATTTCTCGTACTCTAACTGAACTCTTAATCATCAACACTTGTCTTTCAAGTCTCTCATTATTTTCCATCTCCCAGCCCCTCTTTCTCCCTCCAAGAATCCTCTTGTTATCTTTTTTCTTCCTAACAATCTAGACTCCCTAAACCCATTTGGGTGCAATTCCATTGCAACTATGAACCCCTATTGTGACTTCTTGCACGTTTTTACACGTTCCTCCTCATCCAAACGCTATTTTCACCCCAATGCTTTGTTATGCTTGAATCCGGCCCAGGAAAGGGCCGGCTGGACCCGGTCCAACCCGGGTCTATACCAGGCGGAGGCGGAAACAGAAAAGAGGAGGGGGGCGGACAAGGTGGGCCCCACTTGCGGGCTGATTGTGATTACTGTGGGAGGGAAATTTTTTGAATGCAAAGGGCTGTTATAGGATATTTGTAGGAATCCTTTATGTTAATTAGGAGGATAGGAAGGGACGAGGGGTTATTCTTGAATATTTGAATGTAATTTGAGATCTAGTTTCTTGCTTGGGCTCTTGGCGTTGCCGAGTTGTCGGAGAGTTGTTCTTTCCTCTCGAATCGAAGAAACATTGTATCTTCTTCTTATTGTCTTGCTTCTACTATTGGAAATACAAAATTTGTGTGATTTCTTCTCAGATTTCTAGGCGTATTCCTCCTGTTTTCCCTGTTTCTTGGTGATTTCTGCTGTGGACAGCATTTTACTTTGGATCTAATCTTGGTTTTTGGTGAGAAACACTTGGAAATCCAAGTTGTTTCCTATCAGGCTCTTAACCTTAGCCAACCCTGTTAACAAAACCCCATAGCCTTTCTAATTTCCCATGCCTGACCATTGACGTAGCTTCAACACTCTTCTACACACACCAAACCACATGCGCAACTCTCATGCTGGTCTATATCATGCATGCTCATTCCTCTTCCTTCATCGAACACCAGCTTAGTTGCTCTTCTTATTTTGATGAGGACATCAAGGGCATGAAATATAATCGAGCATGGCCGTTCGATCTACGGCCACGATCGAGTCAATGTGTTTTGAGTTATTTTCATATATTTGTTTTATATTATGTTATTTGTTATTTTATGTTGTAATTGTTTTCCTGTTTTAACCCCTTGCTTAAGGGAAGTCGTATATAAGCCCTAAGAGTAAGGTCGTCTTTTATCTTTGAGTCCTTTTGTATGAGGCTATTTATAGCTATCATGTTCTTACTCCTAAAGTAAATGATTGAATGATAAAAAAAATTTGTGCTATTGCTTTAGTTTTGAGAATCTTGAGAGTGCTTAGAGAGAGAGCGAGAGCCCTAAGAGAGGAGGATCGGATCACCCACCAACTTTGGAGACGGCCGGGTTTTGTGGTCCTTATCTTTTTCTTTTCTCATTTACCTTTCTTCCATCCCCTAGCCGCCGGCCAAGTTCTTTCAAGCCTTTGCCGCCGGCCACTCAACTTCTCACACCAGCACCGCATAAACCCCTCCCATACCAAACCACCGACAACTTCATCCCCATCACCACCACCGAAATCCACTTCAAGCCCCCCAAGTCGCCGGCCCTCTTCTCTCATCCTCCCTCCAAAATTCAAATCCCACCTGAATCCTTTCCATAAGTATCTACTCTTAATTTTGGGAAGGTTTAATTTCAAATTCAAAGCAATTTGAATTTGAAAATTTCTTTCCTAAATTAAGACACCTATTTTAGGAAAGTTCCTAAATTAAATTCTATTTGAATTTGAAATTCAAATAGGATTTAATTAAAACATTTCCTAATTTCAATACCCAAATTAAGAAGCTATAAATCTATCCCATCAATCCTCTCCAAGCATTGATTATTGCCGGCCCCTACTGGGGGATTAGGAAATTATTTCCTAAATCCCAAATTCCCCTTTTGACAGCAATTCCAATTTCCCCACCTTTCTTTGAATTTGACTTTTAATAGACAAATCGAGAAAAAGGATTCATGTAGCCGACCTCACTAGTGGGATAAAGCTTGATGTTGTGTTGTTGTTGTAGAGAACTTCTCCAATTGGAAATCAATTAACATCCTCCCATCTCTCCTACCCGCCCCCTAGCTTGTCTTCCAATCCCCTCTCTCCTTGCCATTAATTCTCCCTCTCTTGGAATAATTTCAAATTCCAAGCTCCTAAATCCTCCACACTCAAATCTGAAATTCAAACTTCAGTTTTGATGATTCTCCTCCTCTAACCTAACCCTAATGTCAACGTGTGGTCCCCACCTATAGCCGGCATCTCTTCCCCTCTTCCCCTTTGGAATTCGCATGATGAGTTCCTCTCTCCATAGGAACCTTCAAGGAAGTAGCAACCATCGTCTTCAACACATCAAGTCTTGAGAGAATCTCTTCATCTCTAGTTAAGATTTCAAGGGATATAACAACGAACACCTTCAATACCTTCAACTTTTGAGAGAAACGTCTCTCTCTCTAGGTAAATCCACGACAAGGGTGGATTTCTTCCCCTTTCAATTATTTCCTAATCCCCTAATCTGTTTAGGTGATGACGATTCACAAGGAGCCGTGCTTCACCTTTGCCTAAGCTTAGTAAACGTGGGTTTTGTTTCGCCATTGCCCAAAACCTTGTAAACATAGGATTGAGTGCACTTTCTATGCTTCTAATCTTATTGTTAGATTAGGGATTTGTTTGAAAGCTATTTACTTTGCATGTTGTTGAATTTCTAACTTGTTTTTGATTCTCCAAGTGCTTGGCAAGTGGCTTAGCCTAAACGTAGGCACCCCTCTTTTGTTTTTCTATTGTCGTTTTTTTATTGCTAACAGTTTTAATCTTACTTGCTCTTATCAAGGAATTGTGCAAATTCTTATTACATTCATTTTAAGCATTTGGTTATACATCACTTATTTCATGGGTCAAGTCTCTTAACCAACACACACACCTCTCTTGCTTACTCATTTTCTCACAAACTTTAACCTCCCTGCATGTTGAGTTCTTTGCCTACTTTGACTCCCAACCACGTTCAACTCTTCTTTTTTTTGGCATTTCCCTCACCTGCTAGCCACTCTTTCTCTAGTTCTAGCCCACTCTTGCTATCAATCTTCTTCTGAAATCTTTTGGGTACTTACTATGACCTTCATGACACCATTAACACTGCATACAATAATTATAATTTGCCGAGCTCTATTTCTCTTTCAAACATCTATGATTTTAAATCACAACTAATCCCATTATGACATCAACCGGGTGAACCTTGAGCTATTTTCTATAGTATAAATCGTGGCCTCACCTCTTCATGACATTGTTTAAGGTGAGCCTGATAGCCTCCTTAAAAAGAAAAAACTAATGAAATTCTGGGGCGATGCAATTTGCATGCTTTATCATATCTCTCTTCTCCATGATGTAACCCGTCTCACCCTTGTATGAAATCTAACTTAGCCATCCTTGTAGCCTTATTGTCTTGAGTAAATTAGCAAAATTCATGAAGATATGTTGACCATTTTCGTTCTTAACTTTCCAAGCATCTCTATACTAATTTCATAAGCTTGTCCATTAAACAATTCATCCATTGACTCACTCGACCTTGGGCTAAAGGGAAGCATATTTAAACCCAGCATATCAAGCCTATGAATTGTCTTTCCACTTTATGTTCCTCATCTTTAAATTAATGGCATGGCTTCCTCCAATCCAATGAACAGATATGAGAAGGGAACCAAAACTCCAAAAAATTTAGGCATAGTTGTCTGCATATACATTAACTTAAAATAGAAGTATAACATGTTGCAAGCTTGTACACCTCAATTGAAAATTCACAAGCTTTAAAAATTCATAAAATAATGTTGCTTTCTTCATCGTTTAGGTGAGTTGCTCAAGGTATATTAAAACCTCACAAAAAATGTGAAAGAAGAAATATACTTGATTTTGATTCAGGGATGAGTTGCAAACAATACTCATGCTACTTGAAAATGAGATAACGAAGGCTTGCTCACTCTCTCACTTAAAGTTCTTAAGCTTCCTAACTTGCAATCTTGAACTAATGGTTGAACAAAATCACATTTCTATGTGCATATCTGATGACCATTTACCAATCATGGAAAGTGAAATAGCCTAATGTTGTTGAATGCTAAAAAATAAAACATTAACCTTTTGAATTTTTCTACTTAGGGTCCTGCAGAATAAAATGTAATATTGTGTAAAAGAATGTAGTGTTTTGAAATTTTTGGAATTGTTTGGATGAGTATAAAAAAATGAAGGCTTGCTTAGCACTCTCTCGCTTAAAGTTTTTAAGTTTCCTAACTTGCTTCTTGAACTAATGGTTGAACAAAATCATATTTCTATGTGCATATGTGATGACCATTTACCCAATCATGGAAAGTGAATATCTTAATGTTGTTGAATGCATAAAAAATAAACAATAACCTTTTGAATTTTCTACTTAGGGTCATGTAGAGTAAAATGTAATATAGTGTAAAAAGAATGCAGTGTATTTAAAATTTTTGGAGTTTGGATGAGTGTAAAAAAATGAATGCTTAGCACTCTCTCGCTTAAAGTTTTTAAGCTTCCTAACTGCATCTTGAACTAATGGTTGAACAAAATCACATTTCTATATGCATATGTGTTTACCATTTACCCGATCATGAAAATGGAATGGCCTAATGTTGTTGAATACATAAAAAATAAACAATAACTTTTTGAATTTTCTACTTAGGGTCTTGCAGAGTAAAATGTAATATAGGGGCTGTTTGGTTGCCTGAAAAAAAAAAAATACAGTGTAAAGTAAATGCAATGTAAAGTAAATGTAATGCATTTAGAATATTTTGCTATGTTTGGTTGTCTGCAAAAGAAACACAGGAGATTTGTTTCCCTTGTTTGGTTAGGTATATCCAGAGTAAAGTAAAATTAACTTTTTTTTTTAATTATTTTTTACAGGGAAGAGAACTACCTTCAGTGAACACCATTGCATCTATAGATCTAGTGGCTTTTGACACTAAAGTTGTCTTCTATCATTTTCTGTAGCTTGCTAAAGTCACCATATGGCTGCACAAATATTTGACTTAAAAAGATTTCTTTAAAAAATTATATCTGAATATCCTGATATAAAATATATTTTAAATTTTTAAATCTACACTAAAATTAATCATATATATATATATAGTTAAACACTTCGCCGCTACAGCAATACTCCGGTCGTCGTAACGCCTCACAAGCGCTCCGGCAAGCCACCGCCGCCTCACCTTCTCCAATCCTCAGCTTCGCCGGACACCTCTGGTTCAAATCCACCACACACCCCGTCGATGCACACCTCCCATTCCCCCCTTCGACGATCATCGCCAAGTTGAATCAATCAACAAGGCTAACATCATAGAAATCAAAATTGTTTCGCTCGCCGCCGGCGAGAGAGAACTCGGCGAGGGTCGCCGGAGGTGTTTGGCCTGTTGCGCAGGAGCCGTTGTTGGAGCTGTGGAAAACGCAACTGGTTCGGGTCTAGAGGCGGCCGGACCAGTTGGGAGGGGATTGGAAGGAGCGAGAAGAAGCAGTAGGGAGTTCGAAGCCGGCGGAGGAAAGCGGGGGGTGGCCGCGTTGGAGAGGATGGCCGGCCATACTGTGAAGTGGCATTTGTTGAAGGTGAAAGAAGCAGTAGGGAGTTCGAAGCCGGCGGAGGAAAGCGGGGGGGGGCCGGCGTTGGAGAGGATGGCCGGCCATACTGTGAAGTGGCATTTGTTGAAGGTGAAGGTGGTTGTTGCTTGTTCCAGTCGACCGAGTGGCAATTCTGAACCCTGTCACGGCCGTGGCAGGGAGCTCGTCGTCCTCTTCACCGTCGCCCTCATCTGCCACACTCTGCAACGCCATTACCTGTGCAAGCCTCGCTGCTGCCGCCTTTGCCGCCACATTCTGCGTCCTCATAACCGTCGACATTCCCCCAACGCCGGTGACCGTTAGTGACGACGAGCGGTGGTGCCCCGTCGACATCGTCGGCGACGACGAGCTCATGTTACTCGATCCCCCGCTTCTCTGTCGCGCATGCATCGGGCTTGATCCCCTTCTCCACTCCATTACCACTCCTCAGATCTCCCCTGTTACAGAACCCAGAGAGAAAGCAGGGACGTCCGATGGAAATTGGACGGAAATGATTTGGACAAAATATGAAGTGGGCAGGTGGAACGGAACAGGCGTTGAAGTCGGGAGGAAATTTATCGAAGGAGCGAAGTCGAACAAGAATGAAGGAGCCGAAGAAGCCACTCATGCAATCTTACACCTCTAGAAAGTTACTATTGCGTCACCTGCGAGCTCCCGTACTAACTTTCGATGAAAATCTCGCAACTGCCGATCGGACAGGCAAAGCGAACGTAGTCGAAGGACCGAAGTCGAACAAGAACGAAGGAGCCGAAGAAGCCTTTCGTGCAATGAAGCCGAACATCACGATGACGATGCCAAAGATTTCTTCCGATGAATTTATAACCCTCTCATATTGAGCGGGTTTCTAATTCGCGCGAAACACACTCCCTTATACACGCCTAATACTTCGGATGATTTCCTTTTGTTCCGCTCAAAATTAACCAAACAACCAAATTTAGTAAATGCATGTAATTGTTTTACTTTACACTCCTAATTCAGGCAACCAAACAGCCCCATAGTGTAAAAGGAATGCAATGTATTTGAAAATTTTGGAGTTGTTTGGATGAGTGTAAAACAAATGCAAGTGATTGTTTTATAAAAATGAATGCATTGTAAAACCCAATGATGGTGATTGTTGGTGTCCAACAATTGGCGGCTGGTTGCAGATAACAAAGGCGGTAGGCAATAGGCAGGGGATAGCGGCGGCAGGTGACCAAATCAACCAAAAATCCCACATCTTACATAAGGTTCTTCAAGTTAAGATGAAATCCGTGAATAACTAATGATCATGCCCTGCCTTTTTAGCTCGTCTTGTCTTGTCCACCACTTTAAATTGCTAGCATCCATGCTTTATGCCTGTATACTATTCATTGAAATTTGTATGATTAATCCTTTGCTTGTAAGCGACTTGGTGTTAATCTTGAAAGCATGTATTTGGCACACATATTTCCACGCTAGTTTGTCTAGATACCTGAGAGGAGCAACTGATGTTTATCGAACAAATTCCTTGGATATGATGGTTTACTGCCCTTTGATGCTCAGATTGGGTCTATTGGTATACTCAAGATGACATAATCATGAGATCTTGATTGGATCTACTTCAACTATTCCCCATGAACTAAATTCAAAATCTAAATAGTAAATTTGACCTTAAAAGTGAGCCTAAGAAATCACCTTAATTGAGAGCATTGTTCCAAGAAGCTGCTGGTGTAATTAATTGTTGGGGCGTGCTCCCATTAGAAATAGTGATCTTGGATTTAAACAAAGCCTATCTAAACATCAGGGAAAGTTTGGTTAAAATAAATCTAATATACCTCATGAAGATTTACTTTTGAGTTTTCTATTTCATATACACTTTAAGGGGGCTCACAGGAAGGGGCATGCTTTTCCTGGCCAATACCCTGCCCACAACCTTTTGTTGGCATCCACCGACATGTAACTACTCTAGCTTAGACTTTGTTCTTACAAATACATAAATTCCTATGTAGAAACAACTAGTGTGGTCCTCGTGGTGCTTGATGCGGGCTTACCTGTTAGAATATTGATTAAGGGTGAGGAAACAAATGCTAAATGCTTATCTTTTTCTTAGTGTGGCGCAAAGTCAGCATTTGCCTCTTTTTTATCCCCGTTCATCTCAACAACTTTCTTTGGTATTCTGCTTGTTATATTGGAGGTTAATTCATGCTATTGGTCAAATTTCCTTCCTACTGCAAATGATGATATTGCTGATATAATAAGCGGAAGAAGATCAAGGTTGAAAAAAGTTAAGCGTGAAAAGTATTTTGATCACGTACAAGAAAGATGCTTGTTTTGTTGAAGTAGAGGGGCAAAATTATTCATGTTTATAACAACCTTTTTTTTGGGAGTTATTCTTAAACTCTTGTACAGGAGGATACCTTTTTTTTCAATGTAATTTTCATTCAGATATTCATGTTTACTTCACAAAATTATGATTAGTTACCTCCATATGTATCATGGGAGGAAATTGATGCACCTAATTTTTCTGACAGGATCTGGCAGGACATTCCAGTGCTTGTCATGGTCAGCATGCTTGCGTACTTCTGTTTCCTGGAGCAACTTTTGGTAAGTTTTTGTATTTCTGTAAGTATCATTTCAGGATAAATGCGTCCAGGCTTCAAAGTTTACTTTCTTATGCATGTTACTGTTTATTTTGATG
The DNA here is from genome assembly GCF_001605985.2 of Dendrobium catenatum. Classification (NCBI taxonomy): domain Eukaryota; kingdom Viridiplantae; phylum Streptophyta; class Magnoliopsida; order Asparagales; family Orchidaceae; genus Dendrobium; species Dendrobium catenatum. The sequence continues at coordinate 5,063,350 of NW_021319205.1, read as the reverse complement.
GAACAGGTTAATGATATGGGCTCACGTGCTCTTGCTATCTCTCTTCCTTTCTCTTGTGTGTTGGGTCTACTCTCATCTATGATAGCTTCCACAATGGGTAATTTCATTGTTGAGTTTTCTCTTAAGCATTCACATATTTCTTATTAACATTGCAGGCATGTCAGTTTAAGTTGCAAATTGCAATGAAATGGAAGTGAGAATAACTTATTATTCATATTCCCATCAACGTGACTTATATTATCTATTTTGCGATGGTGATGATATTATGCAGAACTTGCCATACATAATTTTTCTTCCATCAACGTGACTTATATTATCTAAAAGCTGCATCAATCATTGCTTAAACTTATTTCTGTTGGTCTTGTCTGCAGTTAGCAAGAGCTACATCTGGTCTTATGCTTCCTTCCAGTTTGCAACTGTTATTCTCTTTGCTCATATTTTTTACAATGTGGTGAGTGGAGGGTCCTTTTTAGTTGAAGAGTGGTCTAATAAACTGTGATCACTAAGTATTATGGATATTTTTATAATTATACAGCTTAAAGTTGCTGCGGTGCTTTCTGTACTACTTTCGTCATTCACCGGCTTTGGGATTGCAATTAGTACAAGCTCTTTGCTTGTAGAGTATTTAAGATGGCAAGCTAGGAGAAATCATAGTTCAGGACAACAGCAGAATAGTGGTGCCCAACAACAATCAAATGTGAACAATGCAAACAATGAACCCCCCGAACATACAGAAAATAATCAGCAGCAAGAAGCTTTGAGCCTGGGCCAGAACACTAGTGCTTCACAACATAGCTGAACTTCTGAAACTACTTCAGGTAATTAATGAATCAGCCTGTTATTTTAGGCAGCAATTTAAATGCATGCCAAATAAATCTTCTTAATCCATATTTAACACCCAAAAAGTCATACTTATGCAGATGACAGCCTAATTCTTCTGCATCCTAAACTCCGACTAATCATGATTGGATTAGTCCTAGTGGTGCACGGGTGGAAACAATATAATCCTCCATTAATCTTATGAAAAGCTTGTTGTGGTCTGATAAGGTCTTGAGGTGTATTCAACTAGTTTGGCATATTCCACAGGCCTGTGGTGAGTGATGAGTTTAGGACAAGTCTAGACGCCTCTAGTGAGGTGTGAATTTTGGTTATGATTTGATGGAGTCTATTGTATGCTTGCAATGGCTCAATACGTTCGATTGTGATTTGATTAAAGTTTGAAGATAGTCTGATAATTGAAGGGTGAAGTCTGAGTGTGTTAGGTCATGGTTTGGCGATTGTTGGTAGTTGATAAATAATTTGAGGCATGAACATGAGAATTGTAGAGGATTGTTTAGTTTAGGCTATCATGTTATATGTTACATCATCAGAATGACTTCAATGAGGATTGTACGCAAGTCAGCTTGTTAACATCCGCCGGGATCTTAGAGGATGAGTGGCAGTAGCTAGGTATTTTGGTTGGCTTCCTTTTGGAGGTCATGCATGGTGTGAAGTAAACTTATTGCATGGTTTTCTTTGGGCTTCCTCTTTATTAAGTGTTGGTGTACTTGGGCTTTATGATGGTATGGTGAATGCCCTTTTATTTTTCGCGCACAGATTTTTTTTAGCTGGCTTAATTGTAGCCGAAGAACATAAATCCTGGCGTCTTTTGTTTTTTCATGTTCTTAATCTTTTTTGTGTTTGTTTTTGCTGCATTATACTCGCTTCTTGTGATGCTTCCTCATTAGAATTTCGGTGTTCTTGTTTCAACAATTGTACTTGTCCCACGTTATTGCTGCTACTTGTCTGTGCCTTGATTTGCGAGGCTTTGTGCATTGACTTTAAAATTTAAATGAAACTTCTTTTAGTCAAAATTTGAAGGAAAGAAAACCAAGGCAATTATTTAGGGGAATGGATTGCATGTGGTGCATACATCTCATTAAGGTGTGAGGACTAAATTAATAGCATCTACCTATCTTATGCATCATTATAATTTTAGAGACCTGTAGTAGATTGGGGATATTGTTGGACAAAAATTGCATTGGTTGACCTCTGGTAACAGTCAATTATTAGAAAGCAAATGAACGACAGTAGAATTACTTATTTATCTACAACAATATTTTTGAATCAATTCAATCCAGGACTAGATTTAGGACTGTCATTTGCTACAACAACAATAAGTTATTCATTACAATTAACTTAGCTTATTACATGAAAACATATGCTCTGCAAATAAGCATTGTTCTCATGTCTTATGTCCTTCAACTCTCCCAATCATTTATTGAAATGGGTATAAGGGAACAAAAAGGTATCGCCGCTTGGAAGAAGGCATCACCATTGGAAACTTTGATCTTTTGTTCTGCAATCTTCATAGATATCTTTGAATGAAAAGTAATATTTTCTTATGATTTTTATTCTCTTCAAGTCATAGCCCCCCTCTCGTATACATGCCCTTTTATATTCTTGGGTCGTCTGGTAAAGTCTCTACTGTTTTAAACATATTGATCTTTGGCTAGTTTGTTTCAAAAGAACGTTAAGAGAATACGTACATAGGGTTGACTGGATAGATAATATTTGGCGAATTTAAAGGTTTAGAAGCCATATGTTCTTACTTTGGATCTTTCTTCTTGATTAGTCTGGGGTAAAGCTGTGAATAATCAGATGACATCTTTGTTTCAGCGGCTAAATAAGTCTATCTCATACTAAACGAAAGCTCTTTTCATCAAACACTTGAATTCATCCATATCCTTTCATTTTATGCCTCAATAATGCAATTTAATTGCATGATATCATGACTACACATCTGAGGGTGGTTTCACGAATGTTGAATCTATTTTTGGGGCCGTTTGGTTGCAGTATTTGGAAATCTATTGTATTCTAAATTTATTGCAAAGCAAATTCATTGTATTTGAAATACTTTGTGATGTTTGGTTGGTTGCAGAATAAATTTAGGAGATGAGTTTCTTATATTTGGATTGTTATAAAATAAATTCTGTTTTTTTTTTTTTAACTTTATTGAATACAATTTTTTTATGGGATAAGGGGTGGGTGACAGATGGTAAACAGTGGGCACCGAGCAATGGCAATGGGCGGCAGTGACGGCGGCGGTGGAGGTGAGTAATTGGTGGCTATTTCGGGGTGGCAGTTGCATATGGGGAAGGTGAGTGTATTTAGAGACTCCCAATTTGGGTAATTTTGGAGTACACCAAAACTGAAGTAAATGGTGAATTCTAAATATATTAACAAATTACTTTGGATTTATTTTTCATCAAAACAAATAACTAAATTTTTTAATTTTATGCATTTATTTTACACTACACTTAAAATGGCTCCTTGAAGTCAAACTGTCAAAGCAAACTCTTGTGATCTGATGCTTAGACAATGATGGTTCGTCCACTGTGGCGTAGAAAAAGAAGTTTCTAAAATATTTTTCTCAGGAAAATTGTAATTGCAATTGCAATTATTTTTTAATCCTTTTGTTGATACTTTGGATCTCTTCTAAAACTTGACTGACCACATTTGGAAGAATTTTCCTTTATCCTTTCATAATTTTCTTTTGACTCAATTTTGAGTTAACTCTCCAAATCAAATTAGATTTGACTAATTGTTCAGGGAGTTTCAGCTTTAGATAACATCGGTTGTCTCGGCAAAGAATATCAACTTCTTCTTTTTTGGGAACATGGTATTCACTTGTTGCCGCACCCGAAAGGGTGCTTGGCGGCGTGACTAATTCTCGACTGACCTAGAAGAGGCACCCACCTTAGAAACCTCCTGACCCGCATTTGATTGAGTCCCACTTAAGAGGCGCTACCACCTAGAGGGATTCGAGCACGGTTGGGGGGTTCCCAACCACACTCTCCCCACCAACCAAACTAAACAACGGTGGGTTATCTTTTTCTTTCTAGATACATCTGTTGGACAAATGAGACGCGCTGATTTTGTCGCCAGTCACTTCACTTCACTTATAAGCACGCAAAACTAAGTTTACCCTTGTCCTTAAAACTCTTTAATACCCCAAGTCAAAAACCCTATAGCTTTTGAAAGATGATACTATATTTACTAATACTATCGTATATGCTTGCAGATTAAGCTATGAACATTGCTCTAGGCCAACCAACCGTGTAAGGGCGAAAGCTGGCTTAATTGTTTGTAACCTGCCATTGCTGCAGCTGATGAAGCTGCAGGCAGACAAGAGAATATATAAATAGATTGAACTCGTCAAAATAACCGAAGTGAATATCAGTCGATCAGAGTATATATATAGGTACACATCTTTACCTTTCCTGGTAGGTTTGTAGAGCTGTGAGGGGTTTGCAAAGCATGTAAATTGCAAGTTCAAGAGTCTGCCATGGCCGGACTTGTAATTCTTGCGTGAAGAAACTTTGTTTGGGTTAGTTTTATGATGCAATGATGAATAATTATTGTCAATTGTAGCGTATTCTTCCTTCAGCAGTCTTTTGATAGGAGATAAAATACATTATTTTTGTAAAAATGGATGTAAGGATATTAATATGAAATTAAGGTTTCGTTTGGGGTAATTTTCTTATTATTTAAACAATTTTTTAGTTCAAAAATTGTGATGGCATTAGACAATTGTGATTGTTGTTTTTCAAAACACTTAAAATACAACAAAATTATATTGAATATTTTCTTTAACTTTTGAATAGAAATAAAAATATGTAAAAAATATAGATCCCAAAATTGATATAGTACAATACCAATTTTATTTTTTTTTTTAATTTCTATCTGTTAGCTAAAAATCTAATATGGAGTCTTAATTATGATTCTCACTAATCTGATTGAGCCTAAGCATATTCTTTGGGTAAACTTTGGATTAATTTTATATTCACATAATGTATTTGATATATTATTTTTATAAGATGAATTAATTATAAATAATTTATATTTTATTGATTAGTTTTCGAAATATCTGAATAAACACATTTCTTTCAATATATGTAACAAAGTAATCATTCATCTAACTATCATTTCATTATACATTTGATTTTTTTTTTTTTTGACACTTAATTTATTGAGAATGCATTCTATGATTAAAATAACAATCCACAGAAAGCATCAGCGTCTGTTTTCATCAAATTTCAACATTACTAATTCCTTACAAATGAATAATAAATTAAATATGATAAAACTGAAATACCAATTTTGTAAAACAAGCAAATATACTTTAAGAAACAATCATAGAAAGGAACAATTATTATGTCCTCCGACCGGACGTAGAGAAACGTCCGGTCGGAGACCAAATCGCGTCAAAAAATGAGAAATACCGAGCAATACCAAACAATAACGAGGAATACCATCACGTGAAGACCCAATACCGAGTTATACAAAAGTTGTACCGAGTTTTTCCTAGAAAAAACTCGGTATAGCTCGGTATTGGTCTTCACAGAGCGGTATTCCTCGTTATTATGAAATAATACATAACAATACCGAGCAAATACCAAGATTTTTTGTGGGATTTTACAAAAAATATTACAAATTGCGTATGCAGAACAAAACGAAGAAAATACACAAATTGGAAGGGTAAATAAATATGGGGACAAAAGTTCCAAATTAAAAAAAAAGGACCAATCTCTACAAATGAAGTAGAAAACTATTCAAAAAAATTTATTCCTTAGAAAACACAATGTATTAATACTATGATTCTTAGGTCCACTATTCCACCATTTTTTTTTTTTGTATAAAAGGGTGAGAGACTGAACATTATTATAACTTTATTTTAAATCAGCAAAGCATAACTTAAAAAAATATTAAAAAAAAAATTCACCAATGATAAACAGGAACTTGTTAAGCTCCGATTATTGACCAAAACCTCCTTTAGGACCACCCACACTTACGTCTCCATACAGATTGATAAGTAGCCGTTGAAACCAATGTACAGTAATTGGATCATTCTGTGAGATATCAACCAAATATAAGAACTGGAGTTTTATTGCATAGTTAGAGAAATTGCAAACTACTAATATTGAATTATAAAAGCAAGAACATGTTTAGAGTAAAAAAAAAAAACGAATTTGCATCATCATACCAAGTTTTGATGAAGCTCATGGTTCTAAGATCTCGGGTAGCTGAACTATTTAGAGGGTTTTACACGACAGATTATGGGCATGCAAGCCATCTAAGCAATTATCAGTTGGGTTCATGGTGTAAATTAGTCAGAGTTGGGCTCAAGCCACCCCTAACTTGAGGTTGAAGTTGACTAATTAAACGAGTTCAAACTCATGAACTCAATCTTATAAATTTGAGCCGGTTTGTGTGCCCGTTCATTTATCATGAAAAAAAGAATATATTCTAATTCCAAAAAATTTCATGATAAAAATAATGATACATAAGAGCAAAAATAATAAGAAAATTAGAAGAGATAAAGACTGCAATGATCATGAATTTGAATCAATAAAACTATATTTCTGTACTGCATTGTTAAAAATGAGTACATCTAAACCTCACCAAAGATTTAAAGAAATTATTTTGAACGGAGACCGGATGCAAAACGACGTCCGGAGACCAACTAGAATGTAAGTGGTACTGAGCCACGGTATCGAGCGAAGGGGTGATGTAACGCATTCTGATTGGTCTCCAATGACCTTCGGTGTCCGCACAAAATAATTAATCCGAAATTCCGCACTGGTGATAAGTCCAATGCAAATAGTATGCCCTTTATAATATTTATAAGTACTTACACGAATAAGATTTTCGAAAGTTCCATCCTTCAATCTGACAGGTAGTTTTTCCCGCAAAGCAATGCAAGCTTGGTATCTGCAGAAAAAAGCAATATCGTAAAGATGCCCATGTATGAAGATCATCATATCAGAATAGATCTTATATAGAGGAGAGTAATAGAAACTAAAATCATTAGAATTGATGCCATTTTTATGAAGTAACCAACCTACGATCTTCTGAAAATCGCAGGTAACAACGAATGATATGTCTCAGCAACCTGATCGATGGTTGCTCTACAAGTGACTCAACCATAGTTCCAAGAACTTGATTCACACAATGAAAACGATCCGGAGTTGAACAAATATAATAAAGCCCAACTTCATCCAATATAATTTTTTGCAAAATGAAGGTTGACACCTAGAAATACAAGAAGAATAATATGGATTATGGCTCATTTGTGTGGAAATTATTTAAACAAGGTCACAAACAAAAGAAATCAGAAAGCCAGGGCAAGCAATTTGAAATTAATACGCTGATTTACTGACTCCATTAGGGTAAAAATCATCCATACAATATTTACTTATTCTAGAGCTTCTGCTAATAGAGAATCTGAAAACATGGAGCTTTCAAGTAATCACTTCACAGCGGATGCGATTGCGTTTCATCAGAGAGGTACTTGCACAAGTTAGAAAGAATTGATAAGACTTGAGTTCTAATATAGCCATATGACTTGAGTTCTAATATACCTAGTTCGCTTAGCATTTCTTCCAGATTATCGAACACGTAGCGTCTTTTTAACAGGATTTAAGTTGACTAGCAATCCACACACCTTATTGTTGACCTGTATACTAAAGCAATAAAAAAAAGGAACTCCATGTACCTGTTCGGACGTCCGGCCACGAACCCGGCATGCCGACGACGAGCTCCGACTTGCACGACGAGTCCTCGTTAAGGCAGAGACGAGGGGAGGACTTCGGACATTCGCCATTACCTCCACTCGAAATCCCGCAAGTTGCGATCGTGATCTTCCCACACAAGAGCGAGTTCCCTTCCTCCATTACCGGTTCCCCCTCTCCAATCCGCGACCACAACCCGTCCGCCTCTCCTCTGTTTTGACCAAACCCGGCATCTCCTTCATCCAGACGAAACCAAGCCCTAGCCGATACGCCTCTTCCTCCCTCTGCCACCGACTGCCCTAATCGACCACCCTAGCCGACGTCTCCACCTCCTTTGACGACATTCCCTTCTATTGGATCGGAAGTAGCGACTGGAACCTTTCGCGCGCTCATTTAGCCAAATCTCGTAAATCCGATGAACTCTCGGATTTGCTAAATCCGAGATTTAAGGCAAACAGGAAACTGAGAATTCAACTTGATGTGAGATTTTTTAATAATTCTTTAAATCCTGCTCAATTTATCGTAAATCCTATTCAAATCCTGCACAAATCATTTTTTGTATTTAAAGTTAATTATAATTAATTATTTTTTTATTTTAAGTAATTAATATGAAGTACAATTAAATATTATTAATCATAAATAATTATTATTAATCACCATTAATTAACTATTAATTAAAATAAAGGGAAAAGAAAGGTGCCTCAAGCCTCGTACATCACCTCAATCTATGTGCCGCTAACCTCGATGCCGACGACATCTTCGTCGTCGCTCCGACAGTCGATACAACCGACGACATCGTCCTCAATCCTTGCACATGTATAAAGTTCCAAACCTTACCCTTGAAGCTTACAACGTGGCGAGCAACCATCAATGCACACTTTTCTTAGCATGGTGGAAGTGAGGCATGAAATTCTTGTGCGTGTTTTTCTTAGCACGGCTAGGCAAAAATTTAAGTAGCGGGAAAACAATTGTACATTTTCAAACATGTATATCTGAAGACCCATACATGTCTTTCTTGGCGTGGTGAGATTGAAGACTACGACAATGGAGACGTCAAACACCGACCGTGCACGTCTTTCTTGACGTGGCGGGAAGGCTATGACTATCAAAATTTCTCCCAAATGGGGGATATGCCGGGTACTTCCAAAATTCAGATTGAAATACACAAAATATGAATAACAAGATGACATAACTTAAACAATTTTTATAGGTGACCTGATTGCAAGAGAATGCAGGGAACAAAACATTAATAAACAACAGGTAACTGGACCCTAAATATTAAAATATACAATAAAATTGAAAAAAATGCAAATGAATGATAATTCAAAATTATTCAAATGCAAGTTAATAAACAAGCAGGGGATTCATGGCGGGAGACCTCCATACATGAATAAGCTGCAATCAAAGGTCAACCACAAGATGTATGAGCATCTCCTACATACAACTGTGAAATACCTTATATGCAAGCAACAATCAGTTTGCATATGGAAGCGGCTACCTTTGCAAGCAATGGCAGAAGGTCTATTATGCACACTGTAGACCAAATAAAGATGATAGTAGACAACATGCGATGAGTGTAATAATGCCTTACAGTCAACATCAACATCTTGCATACAACCCCTTGCTACAAACAAGTACACCAAACCAGCTGTGAATGATGATGGTGGACTGATAGGGATACAACTAACAACATCGTTGTCGACAACCGCACTGGTATAAAGTTCCAAACCTTGCCCTCGAAGCTTGTAGTGCAGCGAACCACACAAGCACACTTTTCTTAGCATAGTGCAAGGAAACTCGCTGTGGTGCTTGCAACAAGTCATGTAATCTTCGTGCACGTTTTTCTTAGCATGGCTGGACAAAAATTTAAGTAGCGGGGAAACAATTGTACATTTTCAAATATGTAACCCTTAAGACTCATATAGGCCTTTTTTTGGCGTTGTAGGATTAAAGACTACGGCCACAAAGTCGTCAGACACTGACTGTACATGTATTTCTTGATGTGGCGGGAAGGCTATGACTCCCTAAATTTCCCTCAAATGGGTGATATACCCAGATACTATCGAAATTTAGATTGAAATGCACAGAATCTGAATAACAAGATGGCATAACTTGAACAACAATATAGGAGACCTAATTGCAAGAGAATGTAGGAACATGATCCTAAACATTAAAATACACAATAAGAATGAAAAGTACAAATGAATGATAATTCAAAATTATTCAAATGCAACTTAATAAACAAGCAGGGGATTCATGGCAGGAGATCTCCAGACATGAATAACCTGCAATCAAAGGTCAACCACAAGATGTACAAGCATCTCCTACATACAACTGTGAAAGACCTTATATGCAAGCAACAATCAGCTTGCAGATGGAAGCGGCTACCTTTGCAAGCAATGGTAGAAGGTTTATTATGCACAATAGACTAAATAAAGATGACAATAGGCAACAGATGATGAATGTATTAATGCCTTGCAGTCAACATCAACAACTTGCATACAACCCGTCGCTACAAACAAGTACACCAAACAATATGTGAATGATGATGGTGGATATAATGCAAACTATCAGCAAGCTGAAGTCAAGAGCCTGCTCCGAACATGAATATCTTGCAAGAAATGAAAGTCAATGGCAAAGGACATAAGTACCTCCTACATGCAATTATGAAAGACTTGTTATGCAATACCTCGTAGATTGAAGTGGTGGCACTTACAAACAACTACATAATACCTATTGAACACACAACAGCTCGCATACGAGTGACTGGCACTGAATGCAACAATACCTCGTAGTTAATGCCAACAATTTGCATATAACTTGCCACTACCAACAAGCTCACTAAAACCACCCGTGAATGATGATAGTGGATATGATACAAGTACGGTGGCTCCCCTATAAGCATATCTAAGAAGATTACAGTAGAAAAAATGCTAGATAGAACAAAGATTCATGGTTTCCATCACAAAGTTAGATCCTACCTATGCATATTTACAATGCTGACATGAACTCAAATCTGGATGCAGTGGCATCCATTACAGTGCAAGCATAGTTCCGAATCAGAGGCAAACATCATTCTTAATTTTCTACGAAAGATGATTCAAAAGCAGAATACATGAGGTGTAACACGAAAACTTCAAACAAAAAAGACGTCATTCTTTGCAATTTCTTTAAAAAATAGCGGGATTATATAATTAAAAGACATTTGAAAGTTCTATGTAATAGCAAATCTAGGAAATTCGATACTCAACTGTTTTTGATAGCTCACTTCCAATTTCCATGGTGCGTAGACACAAGGGAACTATTTCTGTTTGAAGAAGAAAGCTGATAACCTCAGTATCATCATTCTGCAAAACAGATATAAAGATATCGTTCTCAAACAGATACTCTGGGGAAAATATGGTGAAGGAAATGGCATTAAATGATAGTAAAGAAGCCTTCTAATTTATGATTTCAGGACGGCAGAACCCATTGAAGTCACTGTGCAGTTAAGTTACCAGGAAAAAGGTACAGAAAAACCAAATGCAGAACGGATATAATTTTAATTAAGTAGCTAACAGTCAATGGACCATGAGAATTATCACAAAAAAAAAACAGTACTGACATTTAATTATTTTGAAAGAATCCGGATTGTGGTCTCTTAAAAAAAAAATAATAATTAACAGGGGCAAAACTAGCTATAATTTTCAGGGGGGCAAACTTATAAGTAACTGTTGGCAGATTTGTCGGGGGTCCAAGGGTACAGCGCCCCCTGATGGGGTTTGAGGCAATTGCCTAAAAACCCTTATAATAAAGACGAAAAAATTGGAGGGGAACAAATTACCTATACTAAATCTCAACAATCAAGACGATCCAGGAGGATCTCAATATTCTAAATTTCCAAGATAGTTTAGAACATTCCAAGTTGATTCAAAATTCTCCAAATTTTCTACAAATTATAGAAAGGTGTGCGATGAATTTTATCAGGTTGCAGCTACAAATCTATCCAAAGGAGTCCGGCAAGAACTACAGGAATCTGATTTCAGTTGCTTAAAAAGAGGGCATGAAATGTGAAATACAACAATAAATTAACAAGCAAAGCTTATACATTCAAGGAGGCCGGTCAATCCAAACAAAGAATTTGTTCCAATTTTCTATTTCTTATGAATTTGAATAGATTTTTAGATGTTTCTTTGGATGCGAACAACAGAAATTAAATTGGAATAAAGAAAAACTAAGTTTGGATTGAATAAAAATCTAATTTCTTGATTTTTAAATAGATCTTATATATATATCAATTTGCTACTTGATAGTTCAATAAAAAGATAATATGTCATCTTTTAACATTATTTGAGTATTATATAAAAAATCACTTTTAACTTTTATTTGCACTTTATGCAATTTTTTTTTTATTTTGAGGCTCATGCTTCAAAAAGTCTTGAGGCTTATGCCTCGTCTCACGAACAAAAAAAAGCCTCAATACCCAATTGCACAATTTTAAACATTGGTGAGCAATCGATCATACATAAAATTCAACGTTTAAGACCAATCAAGACAATTGACCAAAAAATCTTGAATTTTTTTTCATAACATATAGTTTGACTTTTGGATTTTGGAAAGAATCATTGGTAGGCCTCACCTCTTTGCCTATATAAACCCTCTTTGTGCACTCCAAATGACTACTTGAAGATCTCTCTTGGTGATATCTCTCTCAATCTTTTCAGGAGAATTTTGTTGACTTCATTTTGGATGTTTCAATCTTGTAATAGCATTGATTATTTAATTTATTTGTTGTTTTGTAAAAGCATTATTCACCACCAAAATATTTGATCATTTTTTAGAAATAAATGCTCTTACATCGGAGAGTTGGATGCCTCGTCTATTTCAAAGTCACTCATAGTATGCTGACAAGATTTAATCAACATAATGTCTTAAAAAAGAATCCATTTATTGACCTTCATGCACAATCCATTAGTAAACCCAATCGAACACAATGAAAATGATGGCCAAGAGATGCAATGTCACAAATTCATTTCTAAATGTGTTGCATACATCAAAATTAGCTAAATATCGCCCATTTCATAAAATGATAACATGTAAAGATGAAAACTATCACATCTTCACATGTGCTAAATTTCTATTCGCTTTCTACGCCACCGGATCCTCAATACCTACAAGCAAGCGAACATAATGCATACTTTAAACTTCAAAATGTGACTTTGTGTGCATTTCAATGATTAATACCCATGCAGACAATCAAATTTGGATATTTTTTAAAAACTGTGCACAACCTCGAGAAGTGAGTCACTCTCTCAAGAAGCACGTAGCTGCCTCGAAAAGCATACAATTGCTCTAAGAAGCACACCAACATTTTAGAAGTAAGAAACTACAAGTATATTAAAAAGTGTGCAAATGCACTGAAAAGCTTATAAAAGCATCATGTACATGCATCGAACTCCTAAGTACATTAAAAGTATACAAGTGCATTATGCAAATGCACACAAAAAGTATTTAAGTGTATCGTGCAAACATTTAAAAAAATGTGGATGCTATTTAAAATAAAAATCAAAATAACTACATATGCTTCAAGAAACATTCTAAATTTTTAATAAGAAAGAATGAAAGATAAGAATTCATAACTCAGGATAATACTAATAGTGAAGATGATGAAACACAAGTTTAAAAGTAAAAAATTACCTTTACAAGAGATCCAATCACACCCAAACTAGTCAGTCTAAGATATTCATAAGGCTTGGTCTTGTTTGTAGTCATCAAAAAAGGGTATAAATATAGAGGAATATGAGCTGCCAAAAAAAAAGTGTTTGCTGATGTTAGCATTGCTAAGCCGGCAATTAAGCTTACAAGCTAATGAAGTACTTGAAGATGGTGTAATTTCACAAGTAAAAAGAAATATCTACATGGGAATAGATTCTTAATATATTTGATGAATGTGTAGTATCTTATCCCGTCCTTCCCCAAATAATTGGGATAAGGCTAATGATGATTATGTAGTATTATATCCACATAAGACAGTTATTACCAAAGGGAAGGCACAAAATGTAATTGGATGTTATTCATTGTAAGAAATTAATATCCCGCATCTCATTTCAAACACAAATGAAGTTAGCCTCCACGAACATGGAGAATCATTAAGGATGGCTTCTTTTGGAGAATAGGGGAGAGTATTATTGAACAACAAAGGACCTTTGCGTGTGCACGTATATGCATGTCTCAAAGGTTAAGTTCAAAAAGAGAATTGGAAACATAGTGAGCAAATTTCATGCACTTATCTAAGACCTAGACAAGGCAAGTATAATCCAAAACGAGAAAGGCGAAACACAAATTAAATAAACTTGAAAACAGGCATGATGTTACAACAAGCTAAATCCAAAAACAGAATCTACCAAAAATGTAAATATATATCACCAGAACTAAATAAGTAATGGTAGCTATTACTATGACCACCTTTCTAATTTTGGATTTTTTACCCTTTTCTCTTCTCCATTCATCCAAAGTCCAATACCTATTTTTCATTAGTCTCCTCTATTTTGAAAATAAATCACACCCATAATTTGATTATTTTAATTTTTAACTTGCCATCATATCCGTATGTTCTTTATTTGCAACTTTAATTCATTTTAAGTTTGATCGAAAATACTTTTCATAATTTAAAGATAAATAAATATTGCATAACTAATTTCGTAATCATGTTCTAATATGTTGCATTAATAATACTAATTGATAATGGAAAATTTGTATTTTGTCAAGTATAAAAATTCTGGTTTTTAATCAATTTCATAACATCACAATATTTTTAAATTGACAAAATTAAACTAATGAAGTTTAATATTTTGCGCTTTAAAACTTAAGTTTCATTTTACATAGGTGACATCAAACGCTTTTGCTTTTTAAACCACTGATTCTCAGGTTAGCTTTGAATGAACAATCTCCATGCTGTTTAAGATAGTTTGTAAACTAGAAGTAAATTTCAGTGAGATATAATGAATAAAAATTAACAGATAGAATATTCAGAAACAAGCTTCTATGCATGCCTGGATTTAAACAAAACAATTTCATAGGACATAAAAGATAATAGAAAGAGTTTAGAGCATAAACCAAAAACTAAAAACAACACAATCACCAAGAGTAGCGCAAATTACCATTAAGGAAAGGAATTCTTGTTTCTGAATGAGAAGCTACGCTCTGCACGGTAAAGTCGAACAGAAAATTAGTAAGATCAATAGTTGATGGGCCTCACTATCTAGTCTGCAAGTTACTCGATGATAAAAACTCGTTAAGTCATTATCAATTAAATAAAAAGCACCAAATAAATATACTAAGTAATAAAAGTATAGAGTGGAATTCAATAATCCAAAGAAAACGATTGCAAATAAAAACAAAATTTTGTCAATCAGGTTAAAAGAATACAAATCATTGAGCTCTAAGTTTTGTTTAAGCTGCAAATATTCCTCAAATTGAACATATTTATCACTGAGCCAAACACGAGCCAAATATGAACACTAATTCAAGTAGATGGCCATCACCCTCTAAGTTTAATTGTAATTCAAGATATATTGTGACGGTGACTTTTAGAGTATATTTTATGATTGTTTCACCCTGTTGAAGCTAGGCTTACTAGGCATCTTTATAAGCCTTTCCAAAGTTCTTTTTATGACATGAAGATAAAGACTCGAGAAGGTTGATAAGAATATAAATAGGCCCTTTAAATAACAATGTTACTTCAGGCTAACATCCATCAATCATGAAACTTGCTTATTAGTAACAAGTTTTCTCCTTACTAGTGCTTCCCAATATCACTTATGTGCGAAATTATGCAAAGCACAACACACCTCCATACTATTCTTAAATAGATGCTTACTCCAACATTATCACTAACATAGTTATTAGCTAAGTCTAAATAATCTTGTGAGAATACAAGAAAAAACTTCTTAATTTGTGTTGTATTAAACTTAGTCAATTGAAACTCTCCTGATCTAACTGATACAACATACTGTCTTCTGGCATTGTAAATTTTCCCTTAGAATGAACTGCATCACTGATATTTTGGAAGCGACAAATTGATCTAGATGTTACAATAGAATTTGTATGTTAAGCACAAATCGCAAAAATAAAATCATAAGTTTCATAGAAAATGCCATCTTATTCAAAGAATCGAAAAACTGCTTTCACATTTCTTGTAGCGTGGAAAGCTTATAGATTAAAACTCACAAATTTAGCTGGCAACATTTAATCAGGATTTGCTTATAAACCATTGACAGAATTCTACAAAACCAAGAGCATCAAAAGCTAAAAGTGGAAATGACATCTTCAAATTAAAATCATATTCAATTTTGCAACTAAGCTTATCCGATGAAGAATTTAATGAAACATGCAAGGCATGTTAGTAAAATATAAAAGAAAAGAAGAAAAAAACCATCATATAAGCAAAAAAAAGACAAGACACTGAAGGAAAATAAATATATCAATCATTCGTGCAGAAAGGAGAGCATTAATCTATTTTAACAGATGGTCCACAGAATAACAGCCCGGCAAAAATCAACTCAGCATATGCATTACAAAATAAAACAGAATGGTGCTATAGTAAGAACTTAACCTGAAGAAGAGCAAGTGCATTGCAAACACGATTCGATGAACCTGAGTCTAGAGTATTTTTTGAAAGAACTGGGTATATTGAAACTATTTCCTGCAATGAATCGAAGTGTAATTTGAAAGTCAGACGATATGTACGTGATCTTGCTTTAGTACAACAAGGAAATGACACTTATGAGGGAAAATTATTAGGTCCGAACACCGGACATAGAGATATGTCCGGTGTCCAATAAAATATTGACATGTGGAATTTACACGTGTCCGCGGAATTTTAAGTCAAGCACGTCAAAAGCGTAGGTAAAGTGTAGGTAAAATGCAAATAAAGTACAGGTAAAGCACAGTCAAAGCGTAGTCAAAGCACAGTCAAAGCGTAGTCAAAGCACAGTCAAAACACAGTCAAAGCGCAGTCAAAGCACAGTCCACGTGGTAAATTTTAATTGGATATCCGGACCTATTTTTATGTCTGGTGTCCGGACCTAATAATTTTCCCCTTATGAGGAGATGTTCTGCATTGACTTTACGTTTTTTGACAAGTTATCTGGACTATTACATCATTGTACAGACATTTATTTATGATTCAAATGAACACACAAAATAATCATGCTTGCAAATCCTTAAAAGAAATTGTACGTATAATGTAACTGATATTGCTATGTCAGAAGGCAAGAATAATGTAAAATAACGAAGCTCCCATTATAACAGTTCATCCTAACTTAATAGCTGTAATATCCAAATTTTCAAGTAAAAATGTTAAAATTTCTCTTCAATAAATTATACTCGAAATATTAATGTCGATGAAAATGTGTGGAAATTATCATAATAGTTTTGAGCTTTTATTCTTTTTTCTAAAATTTTATTTTAAATCATTGTTAATTTAATTACTATGAAAAGTATTTAACTTAAACAGTAATGAAACTGAATTATAAGAATTGTTTAATTGAAATACCTATAGTACTAATTACTATTAAGTACTTTTAATAAAATGTTAGCCCCGAAGCAGTTCTAATATATTAACTAATGGTATTTCGTACTCCACTACATCACTAATACTTATATTAATTAAATCCATTTTCTCTCAGCAAACCACTAAATCGAGTTTGCATTGGTTGATCACGATTAAATGGCTAGGAGAAGGTATTAGGCCTTAGCATATTTTTGTGAACAGCATTCCCATTCGGTCTTTCACACACCAGTTAGTGAACGGTTTAGCGTGCAAGAAGGAGACGAATAGAAGGGAGTTTGGGAAGCTATGCTTGCGGGTTCTGTGTGTGGAACTTTGGAGAGGGAGCAGAACATTGGAGGGGGAATTGTGTTAGGCTGGCTTAGGAGGGGCCAGTTGAACCGGTCCAACCTGGACCAGCTCTCTTCTACAATCGGCAGCCCAAGAAAGGGGGCGGAACCAAGGGGAGCGGATGCCCTAGTGGGGCCCAATTACTTAATTAAATTGTTGTTTGGTAGGAAAATTTTGAATTAAGGACTATTTAGGGATTTTGTAAGTTTCCTTTGGCTTTAATTAGTCCTTTTGGATAGGGTTGTTTTTCATCTTGAATTGGAGAAGAGATTTTGAGATCTAGGGTTTGTTCTTTTGGGCTCTAGGCTTTGCTAGAGATTTGGAGAGTTATTTATTCCTCTCAAATTGAAGAAACTTATATATTGTAATGTTTTTCTTGTTCCTGGATTGAATAGAAGAAGTTTCCTTGTGTTTTCTCTCCAATTTTCTAAAATTTCTGCATCGTATTGCTGATTTCTCTCCGAAATCAGTTGATTTCTCGCTGTTTTCACCAATTATTATTAGGTTTGCTTGTGAACTCAAGTATTTCCCCTTAGCGTTACTTGCGACCTCAAGTATTTCCTATCAAATTGGTATCAGAGCACGTTGATCCAAGGGTTATCAATGACCGGAATGAGGGTCGAAATCTTGGAGGGAGAACTTGAACAACAAAAGACAGATTTCGAGAAAACTTCTAATTTTTAGAAACAGTTTGCATCCATCCATGAAAAGATGGATGGAATGTTCTCCGCCTTAGAAGACATGATGAAGAAGATGCTTGAAGACAAACAAAATTCGGTGACATCGGAAACAAAGGAGACCACCGACGGCCATGGAAGAGGAGGAAATCTAAGCCCGTTTAGGGGGAGGGAGAATCCGGAAATGGAGATCCTTGAGGAAGATGAAGGAATGCCTCCTCTAGAATCATTTTCTAATGAGGAGATGAGTATGGGCGATGAAATGAGGGGTGCTGATTTTGTGGGGAGAAGGGAGGATTTCTACCGCCGAGGTGCTGATTTTGAAAGAAGAAGAAGGGAATGTGATGAAGGGTTTGGTTATGATCGTCGGAGGGAAGATCATGACAACTAGGGAGTACCTACTCTTCGAGGAATGGGAGGTTATGGAGAATTTATGGGAACAAGGGTGACCCGAAGGTGAGAAAGTTGAAGATGCCCATCTTTGAGGGTGAGGACGGGCATAGCTGGATCTACAAAGTGGAGCGTTACTTTACTGTCAACAGGTTGACAGAGGAAGAGAAGCTGACGGCGGCAGGACTGTGTTTGGAGGGTAAGGCACTGGCATGGTACCAATGGCGAGACATGAGACAACCCATTTGAAACTGGAGGGAGTTCAAATATTGTTTACTAGAATGTTTCCAAACTGGTAGGGGAGGAGACTTCTATGAGCAATTCTTTGTCTTGACACAGGAGGGGACCGTGGCAGATTATCGTGACAAGTTCGAGTATCTGGCCAGTAGAGTTGACCAGCTCTCAGAGACAGTGCTAGAGGAAAACTTTATGAAAGAGCTTAAAGCGGGGATCTTGGCAGCAGTTAGGGTGATGAGGCCACGAGACTTGGGAGAGGCCATGGAGCTAATACAGTTGTTGTTGGACCAGAACCATATGGAGAGGGGGCTAGGGGGAGCAACTTAGGAGGGTTGTATAGAATGACCGTCTTAGCTCCCAAGGGGCTTGCTCCGGGGAATCCGAAGGAAGTTCCTAAGGAGAGATCTAGAGGAAGGGGAAACGAGGGAAATTTCAAAAGGCTGATGGAAAAGGAGATA
Source organism: Dendrobium catenatum (assembly GCF_001605985.2). NCBI lineage: Eukaryota > Viridiplantae > Streptophyta > Magnoliopsida > Asparagales > Orchidaceae > Dendrobium > Dendrobium catenatum. Next base: position 5,044,155 of record NW_021319205.1, on the reverse strand, counting down.
CAGGAGAAGAGGGCAAAGGGGTTGTGTTTTAAATGTGATGAGAAATACATGCTGAGGCATAGGCGTAAGGACCAAACTCTTCAGGTTCTCACCGTCTGTGATGATGAAGAAGCTGAAGAGGGAGGTGAGAGTGGGTTAGAGGTGGAGAAAGAGGGGAAGTAGCAATTGGATGTAGCAGAAGACTCCTTAAACTCAGTGGTGGGATTCACCCCAAATCACACCAAGAAAATGAAGGGAGAGATAGCAGATAAAGAGGTGGTGGTATTGATAGACAGTGGGCAACCCACAATTTCATCTCCACACAGATTGTTGATCTGTTGGGGGTGACATTAGTGGATACAAGGAGTTATGGGGTGATGATGGGCACGGGAAAGGTGGAAATGGGTAGAGGAGTTTGCAAGGGAGTGATGTTGGCCATACAGGGGATCCAGGTGAGGGAGGATTTTCTTTCCTTGGAGTTGGGAAGCACTGATGTCATCCTGGGGATGAAGTGGCTATAGACCCTGGGGGATACCAAGGTTAATTGGGAACACTGAGGATGGAATTGGTGGTTGAGGGAAAGAGAATGATGATTCAGGAAGATGCAGGGCTATTTAAGGCTGAGGTATCTCTCAAGTCTTTAATCAGGACTATAAAGGAGGTGGGAGGAGGATTTTTGATGGAATTACATCGATTGGTGGAAGTCAGACTAGAGGAATTCCCTCTTTAGTGTAGCCACTCATACAGCCTTTCAACAAGGTTTTTCAACCTCCCCAAGGCCTACCACCACATTGGGAGTTAGAGCACGCAATTACTTTGAAGGAAAGGGTGACACCGATCAGTGTTCGTCCTTAATGTCATTCTCATATCCAAGAAGATGAGATTAAGAAGCTGATCCGGGAGATACTGGAGGTTGGTATTATCAGGCTGAGTGTGAGTTCGTTCTCTAGTCCAATCCTACTGGTTAAGAAGAAAGATGGGAGCTAACAGTTTTGTGTAGACTGCTGAGCTTTGAACAAGAGGAAAGTGCCAGATAAGTTCTCTATTCTTGTGATTGATGAGCTCTTGGATGAATTATATGGGGTAATGATGTTTTCCAAGTTGAATATGAAATCAAGGTACCATCAGATCAGAATGAGGGAGACAGACATTTCAAAGATAGCTTTTAGGATACATGAGTGGCATTATGAGTTTCTGGTAATGTCGTTTGGGCTTACTAACGCCCCTTCTACTTTCCAGTCTTTGATGAGCAAGATATTTCTGTAGTACCTCAAGAAGTTTGTTCTTGTGATTTTTGATGACATTCTTGTGTATAGCAAGACTGATGTGGAGCATCTAAAGCACTTGAAGGTGATTTTGGGAGTTTTACAGGAGCATCAACTAAGGGCCAATCTAAAAAAGTGCAGATTCGTCTAGTCTAGTGTGAAGTACTTAGAACATGTAGTGTCTCAAGAGAGAGTAGCGGGCGATCAAATAAAAATTGAGGTAATGCAGAAATGGCCTATGCCTAGGAACATAAAAGAGTTGAGGGGTTTCCTAGGTCTGATTAATTACTACAGGAGATTTGTGAGGGAGTACAACACCATAGCTTGGCCCTTGACCAAGCAACTAAAGAATGACAACTTTTTGTGTGGAGAGGTAACGACCCAGGATTTTCAAAGATTGAAGAAAGTCATGACTACAGTTCCAGTTTTAGCTCTTCTGGACTTCAGCCATATCCTTATAGTAGAGATCGATGCATCTGAATATGGATTGGGAGCAGTGCTAATGCAGAATCATAGACTATAGCATACTTCAGTCAAGTACTGTCAACCAAGGCTAGATTAAAGTCAATGTATGAGAGAGAGCTGATGGCCATTATCTTGAATATTCAGAAGTGGTGCCCTTACCTTTTGGGTAGACATTTCATTATCCAGACGGATCATAGGAGCTTGAAGTATCTGTTGGAGCAAAGGATGGTGATCGAGCATCAGAGATGATTGTCCAAACTATTAGGCTATGATTTTGAGATTCAATACAGGCCTGATTTGGAAAATAAAGTGACCGATGCCTTATCCAAATGTGTTGGAGAACTTTAGGAGTTTGTTGTTTCAGTACCATTGATGGTAGACTAAGGGGCCATCAAGGAAGAAATCATGCAAAATGAAGAGTTGAAAAAGATCAGAGAGGATTTGATGAAAGATAATAGTAGTCATCCTGGTTACTATATTGAAGGGGAGAGGATGTTGCATCAAGGGAGGTTTGTGATGCCACGAACTTCCATATATATTCCTCACTTGTTATAGGAGTTCCACGGCAGTGTAGTTGGAGGTCATTCAAGAGTATAGAAGACCTATAGAAGATTGGCATATGAAATTTATTGGAATGAGATATATAAAGATGTTGAGGAGATGGTGGCAAAGTGTAAAGTGTGCTAGAGAAACAAATATATGGCCATGGCTACAGGAGGACTACTACAACCCTTGGCACTTCCAAACAAAGTATGGGAGGGAGTGTCCATGGATTTCATAGACGACCTACCACGATCAGAGAGATTCACAATCATCATGGTGGTGGTTGACAGACTTATTAAGTATGTACATTTTATCCTCTTACGACTTCCTTACACCGCAAAATCAGTAGCAGCAACATTTATCAGGGAGGTGGTTAGACTATATGAGATTCCTAAATCGATTGTGTTAGATTGAGACAAAGTTTTTCTCAGTTAGTTTTAGAGGGAGCTATTCAAGTTGTATGACACTATTCTTAAGAGAAGCACAGCCTATCATCCGTAAACATATGGGCAAAAAGAGGTTGTGAAACAAAGCTTGGAGACATATTTGAGGTCTTTTGCTTCTAAAAAATCATAGACGTGGGCAAAATGGTTAGCATGGGTCGAGTAATGGTACAATACTTCGTACCATTCTGCCTCTCAAATGACTCCTTTTAAAGTACTGTATGAAAGAGACCCCCCACACTTAGTGCATTTTGGGAGGGGGGCACATCAGTTTATTCAGTTGAGCGGTACTTAGAAGAAAGAGACAAGGTGTTGGAGGAATTGAGGAAACATCTGATCATGGCACAACAAACTATGAAGAAGCAGGCATATGCACATAGGAGGGACATACAGTATGAAGTTGGGGAGAAAGTGTTCTTGAAACTAAGGCCCTACTGGCATAGATTAGTTTCCAATAGGAGAAACGAGAAATTGGCTCTGAGATACTTTGACCCCTATGAGATTTTGGATAAGATCATAGCAATAGCGTATCGTTTGAAGTTACCCCCATCCGCCACCATACACCCTATTTTTTCATGTATCACAGTTTAGAAGAGTTCTAGGGGAGCATGCAGTTTGTGCAAAGTTTCCAACTACACTGACAGAGGACTTGAAAGTGGTTTTAGAATCAATTGAGCTGGGGGGAGTCAGATCCGATAAAAAGGGAAATAAAGAAGTGCTTAACAGATGGAGGGACCTTCCCGATTTCGATGTCACTTGGGAGCCATATGAGAGAGTGAAGCTCTAGTTTTCTTCTTTTCACCTTGAGGACAAGGTGAGTCATTGGGAGGGAAGTAATGTTAGGTCGGCCCAAGAGGGGCCGGCTGAACTGGTCCAACCTGGATCGGTTCTCCTTTACAATCGACGGCCCATACAAGGGAGCGGAACCAAAAGGGGGTGGATGCCCTAGTGGGGCCCAATTACTTAAATTGTTGTTTAGGAGAAAAATTTAGAATTAAAATCTATTTAGGGGTTTTGTAAGTTTCCTTTGACTTTAATTAATCCTTTTGGCTAGGATTTGTTTTTCATCTTGAATTGGAGAAGATATTTGAGATCTAGGGTTTGTTCTTTTAGGCTCTAGGCTTTGCTAGAGATTTAGAGAGTTGTTTCTTCCTCTCAAATTAAAGAAACTTGTATATTGTATTGTTTTTCTTGTTTGTGGATTGAATAGAAAAAATTTCCTTCTATTTTCTCTCCAATTTTCTGAAATTTTTGCATCGTATTGCTGTTTTCTCGTTGTTTTCACCAATTATTGTTAAGTTTGCTTGCGAACTCAAGTATTTCTCCTCTAGGAACTCAAGTATTTCCTATCAAATTGTTGTGATGGAGCATTGGCCTTGAGGATTTTTGCTGGAGTGAAAAGCAGAGAAAGGAATTGTAGTGATATTTTCAGTAGAATTGCCATGAAGTTCTCGGCGGAGTAAGAATAAGAAGAAGAGGGAATTGAAGGAATTTAACTGGAATATGAGGGGGGGAATCTGGTTATGAGGTAAGTTGCTAAATGAGATGAATTGAATTTATTCAACTTCTTGGGAAATGAATTTTAGAAATTATGAAAAGTAAAAACTTTGGATTGTAGGTAATTTACAAACGAAAAAGGGGACGGGGTGTCAGATTTGAGGAAACAACTCGTCATAGATATAAGTAATGCAATTTCAATTTAAAAAATAAATGTTGTTATTTATATACATGTACGCTTGAAATTGACTGAATTAAAAAGAAAAATGTATTAAAGTTAATAATTTTGCTAAGGCATGTTCATAGCCAAGTATTAAAATATGAATAATCATTTGTGTGAATTTAAATGGTTGATACTTACAATTAGATATAAAATGGATAGATAAATATTTTTCTAATTGATCATATGTTGGAAAGAAAGCACTAAGTTATGTAATATCTACTTATTCTTTTATTGCAAGCAGTATAGTTAATAAAATTCTTATATTAAAGCATGAAGCATAATAAAATAAATATAAATTCTAAATTTTGAAGCCTAATGAATATCGAATTAGGGAAGGTTGGCTATGAAATAATATGATACATATATTGCAGGTGGGGCAAAAGGGATCCCGAAAGAGGCAAAAGGGACATACATGCAGTTTAATGGTGATAATATCGGATTTACCTATGCTCCATTGAACATTCTTATGAAAGCTAACTATATGAAAACTTATATGACTAATTATGATATTTTATACAGGCTTTACATAAACATTTGCAAATACTTGTGAGTTGATTTAGTTATGATTTCAAGTATATTATTCCTATAATCTTGTATTTAATTTATTATTTAAAATGCATAAATTTATAAGCGTCAAAGCTCACCAGTTTTTATATTGGCTACTGTTACAAGAAAATGCAATGAAAAATTTGAGGCAGAGTAGGCTCAGGTTAATAAATATTTAGGTTTTACTGTTTAACAATGTTTATGAGTCTTCATGTGAGGTATGTAGTATGTCAAATTGTGGTGATATATTTTGATTTTTTTTAATGGCTCTATAATTACTTTTGTGATGCAATTGAGACTATTTAGATGCTTCCGTTTAGTAAGATCATGATTGTCCAGTGGATAGAATATAAATAAGTATTCAAATGAATAAAAATATTAAATATTAAGAATTATAAATGTTATGTTTTCTTTGTGATACTCAATATTGTTTGTAACGGTATCTTGGGGTGTTACAATATCTCTATGATAAGTATTGGTTAACCTTGAGGTCAAGACAAATTGCTTTTCATAGACTGCTTAAGATGTAGTATTGATCTCTATATATAATCATCCACAAGTTGACTCGTGGGCTTCAAAAATCCACATGTTGACTCATGGCCAGAAAAGGAGGTGGAATAGGGAGGAAGATGATCAGGTGATGGGTTATTCACATGATAGAGATGCATGAGTTGCAAAGTCGAGTGAGTGACAAAGAAGGGTTTGAAAGGAGACTAGGCATGAGTACAGGGTTTGTGGTGTAGGAAGGGCTCGAGGTGGACTCAAAAGGTGGTCGTCTGTGCAAACGATAGTTAAGTTTTTTATTTTTTAAGGTTATATGAACTAATCAAATGTGTGATAATGATGGAAGATGAACGCAATTTCCTAAGAATTCAACTTAAATTTCATGAAAAGAATGTTCATTTATCATCAATTCTATCAAATGGATTATCTTGATGCATCTGAAATGTTGAAAATGTCCAAATAGGCTTCTCTTATACCACTCAAATGGACCAAAAAAATGAATGATGCAAAGAAAGAAAAGAAAGTGTGTGGGGAGTCCATACATACATGCAAACCAAAAAATAAAAATCATTTTCTTAGAAAAATAAAAAAAATGTAAAATGAAATTTACAAAAAAGATTTATGGGAAGAAAAATTAAATTAATATGAGGCACTAACTTTGAAAAAAACTTAAATTGTAGGTGCCATGATGGGATTTCTAACCACCAATAAAAGAATTTAAAAATAGTAAAATCGGTAGCAAGAGAATTTAATAACTATATGGGTTTTGGAGGTCACTTATTAGTTTTAAACTTTAAAATAAAGTAAATATTATTCTATGATTAGATGAGAGTATTTAAAGAATGCTAATAAAAAGAATTTTTGAGAGTAAGATTTAAGATATTAAAATTTTGATTAATTACGAGGAAGTCAATATTATGTGAGAAAAAATAGTTAGTGATATTAAAAAGATTGCAAAATAATGTGCTTGTAGAATCAAAAGGAAAATAGTAAAAAAGTTGGTGGAATTAAAATATGCAAAAAAAGATAAAACATAAGAAGGTTTGTTATAAAAATTAATTTAGATGTAAACAAAATTAAAAAAATGTGATAGATATAAAGGGGCCAATAGGAAGTCTAAGAAATAATATGTGATTCAAAAATAATAATTTTTAATCATTTATATAATAAATTAAATATAAAGCAGGGTGAAAGATATATGTATAAGTTGGCCTAGAAAAATAATAGAATAAGTAAAAAATTTAGTTCAACTGAAGTTCATTAGGATGAAGATCAAAAAAATTTTTTTGAGAAGAATACATATGGATGAAATACTTCGATAAACATTTCAATGAATGTTGTAAGAATACAATTGACTTTATTGGCCTAAATACCCTAAATGAAAAAAAAAAATTATTTTTATCATCGTATTAGTAAAATCAAAGTTCAAGATGCTTTAAAGAAAATCAAGTGTGAAAAAACAGTAGGACGGGAAGATATTTCAATAGAAATGTGGAAATGTTTAAGAGATCAAGGAATTTTTTTGGCTTACTAAACTCTTTAAAATTATTTTAATTACAAAAGATATCATATAAATATATAATGATATGAGCGAAGAAAGAGTGTGTTGATTCTTATTTTTAAGAATAAGGGTGATACACAATAGTATACAAATTATAGAAGAATTAAATTTATGTGTCATACATTAAAGTTATGGGAGAGAATAGTTGAGCATAAGTTATGATGTTATATTAACATTTCTCAAAATCAATTTGGATTCATGCCGAGTAGGTGTACTATGAATGTTATACAATTGCTGAGAGGTTTGATAAAGAAGTGCAGATGATCTACACATGATATTTATTGATTTAGAGAAAACATACAATAAAGTTCAAAGAGAAATGTTATAAATAGTGCTATAAAAGAAATGAGTTGATAATAATTATATTCAAGTCATTAAGGAGATATATATATACACATGAGCTATTACTAGTGATTAAACACAAAATGGTTTGACCATGTATTTTCCAATTTTAGTTAGATTACATCAATGATAAGCTTTAAGCCCGTATCTTTTTTGCTTTAGTTATGGATGTTCTTACAAGACATTTGTAAAATAATGTACCTTACTGTAAGCTTTTTGCTGATGATATTCTTCTTGTTGATAAGACTAGAGATAGTTGATGAAAAACTTGAATTATGAAGGTTAGTCTTAGATGGAGTGTAATTTTTGTAGTATTGGATCTAGCTATGAAATTGTGAAATTAGGTGATCAAGTCGTTAAAAAGAGGGCACGTTTTAGATATCTCAAGTCCATTGTTCAAAGTGATGCTGAAATAGATGAGAATATTATTAGTAGAATTCAAGTTGGATGGTTAAAGTGGAGGAATGCATCAAGCCTATTGTGTGATAGCAAAGTACCCCTCAAACTTAAGGGAAAATTTTATAAGATGGTGGTGAGACCTGCAATGATTTACGTCATAGAATGTTGGTCGTTAAAAGAGAAGCAAAAAATTAAGTTAAGTGTTGTAGATTTGAGGATGCTCAGTTGGATGAGTGGCTTTACACTTAGAGATAGAATGCTAAACAATATATAAGTGAAAAGGTTGGTGTAGCTGCAATACTCAAAAAATCATAGTAAATATAATAAAAGTTTAGTGTTAAATTAGAATTAAAAATTATATCAATTAATATGTTAATTACAAGTACATATTATCTTAATTTCTGAATAGCTGCTTACTAAGGGATGTGAAGCTATGACGAGCAGTTATTAAATGGTTCTTATCTATTTCCTAGTTTATCCGTGATACACGCAAACAAGCAGTAATTACGGGACTGTAGAGAAGCGGCACAGTGCTCTGTTCTGAAGAAAACAACGCATAGAATGGAGAAGAAAACACTGTAGCAGTGTTCGGCCATTGTGCAGGTTTTGGCACAGTTCAGAATATCCTGTAGAAGAATTTGGTAAAATACAGAAATTCCTGTAGGGAGAATCGGCACATTAAAAATCAAGAAACGGCTCATTGCAATGGGATCAGTGTTGTCAAAACAAAGATCTTGTATTGGATTTGCCATATGAGAATAGTAGAAAGAAAGAGTAGAAGAAAAAGAGTAATATAAAGTAGGAGGAAAGAAATTTCAATGTTTGTCATTCAGTAAAATTTTTAAAGATGATAATCCAATCGTATTGTAGGAATTTATCGTGTATATGAGGAGGGAATCTGATTTCGAGGTAAAATGGTTATATACTTATATTAGTATAAATTGATTTTTATGCAATTTATTTGAGTGATAAATTTTAGTATTTATAGAATTAGAGATATGACTTGTAGGTAATTTACAATCGTATAAGAGTACGAAATTGAAAATTAGAGAAGATACCTTGGCAAGGAAGTAGGTAATCCAATGATCTTAAAAATATAATTAGTTCATTTATAAGCATGGAGAGCTAATTTTGAATACATTAAAGGGAAAAATGATATTAAGTTGTTTAATGTCTAAAAAAGGATTATACATCCAAGTTTTCAAGTATAAATAACCACTTATATAAATTGATCATGTGAGTTTAAAATAAAATTGTTTATATTCATTTAAATGTTTTTCAAATTGATACTATTTTAGAAAGAGATATATTTCCTTATATATGATATGCATATTCTTTGTATACAGATTATAACAAAAATTATTATGAAAGCATGCAACAATACAAATATGAATTATGAATATGTGAAGTTTAATGAATATCAATTTAAGTAAAGTTTGACTATAAAGTGATGTACAACTTACCAATACAGGTGAGACAAAAGGGTCCCCATGTTTGAAACTGCATTTTAAGTGAGGTAAAAAGGACCCCAAAGAAATGATACCTGTAATGCAGGTGGGGCAAAAGTGACCCCTAAAAAGGCAAAATGGGCCTCTATATTTTCAAGGGAGATAATACCAAGTTTATCTAGGCTCCATTGAATATGCTAATAAAATTTTAGCCAAATTTTTAAAATACTAATATTGATATTCAGTATAGACTTCAAATGAAGTAAATGTTAAAGTCAAATATCAGTTTATGATGTTTTATCAAGTTTATTTAATTTATGATTTCAATCATTTAGGTTTTATAATCATACAATTTAACTGCTATTGATTTTTGCATAACTTATTGAGCCTCATAACTCACTAGTTATTTCATACTGTCTGTTATTACAGATAAAGGAAAGGAAAATATCATTGCAGAATAAGTTGCAATGTTATTTCATTTATATGCTAGGGTTTAGCTATGTTTGTAAGTCTACAGCTTAGGTATATAGGCAGTTCATTTGATACTATTTGAGATTTTTATTAATGACTTTGTATGTATTTGATGTAATTTGGAGTTATTAGATATTTCTGTTTATGTAGTAAATGAAATATTATTGGATGTTTTATATTAATTTCCAAAAAATGAAAAAGTATCATATAATAGATACAACAACAACAAATCAAGCCTTTGCCCCACTACGTGGGGTCGGCTATATGAATCCTTTTTTGACATAGTGCCCAGTTAAAAGTCAAATTCTCATTTAAATTTAATAAAGAAAGATCATTTCTAATATTTTTTAACAAAAAATATTATGTCACCTCTACAATACATGTGATACTCTATAATACTGTTAAAGAGTATTGTAAGGTGTTACAGTAGCTCCAGTGAAAAATAAGACTAGAGAAATTCACCATATATAGTATGGTCACATAAAACATCGGCCTTCCGATAACCTTGTTAAGAGAGTAGAGATATTAGATCCGATATATATATTAAGAAAGTAGAAGTAGACCTAAAAAGATTTGTGTAAAACCCGAGAAATGTCTATCGCAAGTGTCGCACGCATTTCGATGCATCGCAACAAAATTAGACAAATTTTCAAAGTCGTCGGAATTAGACTCAATTAATTTTGTAAAATTTTACGCAAAATTTTGATTAAAACAGTATAAAAGACTTATAGTAAATTTTGCACGAAATTGAAATTAAAAATCGCTGAAGGATTATTAATATGAAAATTTACTTAAATACCCTTCATGGTTATGAAAGCATGCTTAGGGGGCAAGGGCACATGCGTAAAAGTGACCTAAATAATTCTATAAGGCCTCTTAAGCCTCCCTCTTATTCTTTTCGGCCGCACGCCAAAGAGAGGGAGGAAGGGCGACGGGTGGCGTACGAACGATGCTATTCGGCCGGTTTTCCGGCGGCGGCTTTTAGAGAAAATAAAAAGGAGAGCATTGGGAAGGAAGAATGTGAGTTTTTAAATGACTTTCTCCTTGATTTTTCCTTAAATTTTTCATAGTAAAAGATTCTAGGGTTTACTCAAAACTCAAGATTTTAAAAGGAGAAGGATAAGGAAAGATTATGGGAAGTTTCTAACCATGAAAAAATTAGGGTTTTAGGCAAACTTTGTTTTTTTTAATGGAAAGTATTTAGGAAGATCTAAAAGTAATTTTTAAGCATGAAAATGTAATTTTTCCCAAAATTTTTAAGTAAAATTAGGGTTTTTTTCCAAATGTTGATTTCTTTGATAAGTTCTTAACAACTCTGATTGTTAATAGTCTTAGGAATGATTTTTTATAGGAAAATTTAGGGTTTGATGAAAGTTTCTATTTTCCTAAATTTTTATTAAAGAAATTCTAAAAAATTTTATGCCCATATTATTAATTAGGTAAAGATGAAGTTTTAGAATGATTATGTGATGGAAATAAAGAAAATTTGAATTCCAAATATAGGATTTTAAAACAAAATCGAATTTCATGTCAATTTAAATTAAATTACTTAAGTATAAAGTAAATAGAAAGGATAAATCTGGGATTTGGACTTTACAAAAATTAGAATTAAATTAAATCTGAAAATAATTATATTATAATGACAATTCTAAATTAGGATAATGTTAAAACGAATTAAGAATCTAGGTTAATAACATGTATGTAATGGTAATGAGTGAATATTAGAATGTTTTATGCTAAGAGTTTAGACTACTTAGAAGTATATTATTTTAAGTTAACCGTTTATAAAAAATTTTAAAGTTTGATTAATTAGAAATGCATTGTATTATGAGTTAGTAATCAAGTGTTTATTATCCTAGGTGTTAGTTATAGGAGAGGTGTTGGTCCGAGAAGGTTCGCCAAGTATAAATTTGCTTATCGAGGTAAGTGACAATTAACTCTCCAAGTTCATTTTCTTTATGCTCTTTTAAGATGTTAAATGTATTTATAAAATATGCATATGTTGGATAGAATTTTATATATGCTTTACATATACTTACACGTTTAGAAAATTAGAAAGCTCTTCATAAAGTCTTACACATGCTTACATATTTAGAAAGCTCTTCATAAAGTCCTAGATATGTTGCATCTAGTCTTACATATGATGGTAAAGTAAAGTGCATCTGTTGGATTGAAACATATGAATGTTTGATATGTCAATCACATATAATATGATATTGAAATGGTATGCGGACTTGTGCATTTTGAGGCGGAGTATCAATACAGTGCATTAACACAATATAGTTCTTCGGGGCAAGATGGCTCTTTGGAGCAAAATAATAAAAAGCAAGATGTATGGCCAATATGAATTTGTACCTAATCAGTACAACTTGGGTATTCCGGTATGGATGTATATGATATCTATATATTGAAAGATAGAGTAAAAAAGCATATGACACTAAGAAATCTATGTCATCTAAGAGCATTTGTTACATAAAAAAGTTATATAGATAGGTACAAGTCAAATTAAGCATGATATTATATTGACTAGTGCTTCAATTTCAAGTCTTTAGTTCACATCAAGCATGCATATTGATATCTTTTCATTGTATTTGAGTTTGGTAGAATTAATTATTACCTACAAATTGTTACCTCATTCTCTAGTTTTTGGATAATTTTTAGGAGATCTTGCTGCTAAGTGATGACTGAGAGACCGTGCTTTACTTACAGTCGTAGAGAATTATCGGATGACAGGTTCTTTGGTGTTTTTATCTTGATGTTAAACATTTTTGAGGTGGATTTCATATGTTGACTTTACAATCCACCTTTGTAAATCTCTTTTGATATATATATGAAAAGTTTTGAAAATTTTAAAAGTTTTAATGGCGCTTGATCAAATGTTGAATGTTCCAGATTTAGATGTTTCATGTTATATAATGTTATTGAAGTTATATTTTAAATTTATGTTCGACGCTCGTTCCCGCCTCATTTATACGAGCTCACTAGGCCGGGTCGTGACAATTTGGTTAGAAAGTATTAAAATGATTTTTTTATTAGATTTAAATGTGAATTTGACTCTTAATAGGACACAATAGAGAAAAAGAATTCATGTAGCCAACCTCACGTAGTGGGATAAAAGGCTAGTTGTTGTTGTTGTTGGGTGTGCATTAAAGTCAAAGGACACCTATTATTTTAGGCGAATTCATGTCACCTCCTTGATAAAAATGAGTAAATGAATAATAAAAAATATTTCCACAACCATTTCAGGATAAGGTGAATTCAATTTATTATTTGTAATTCTAAACACTTAAATCTCATTGTTCTAAACATGGATAATGCAAACAATGCTGCAACATAATCTATGAAATCATTCCATAGAACATGAACTTAAACAAGCAAGTGGAGGACAGATGTATGGACCCAAACAGTAGTTTTAAGAAGTTAACCAAATGATAAAAACCATTTTAATTGGATTTTATGTTTCGGGTTTAAAGTATAACAAAATAAGATAAAAAAATAAAAACATACCTGCAAAATTGTTGTAATTGTTTCAAAAGAATTCCACAATAATGGAGCTAGATCTTGAAATATATCTTTTCTCTGAAGAAACATGAAGATCTTCACTTGAAATCAAGCAAAAATGACTCCAATAAATTAGAAATAAAGAATATAGGTTCATACATGCATGCAAAATTATACATCCTATGTACATAAATTTCAAGAAATGAATCGAAATATTGCAAAATAAGACTATAGTTAAAACAAGCAAATCTCCGAAGATAAACTGAAGCTACAACAGCAGGCATGAAAAAGCTCCACTTCTTAAGGATTTAACAGGAATGCAAGAGGAACGATTATTTGAAGGAACTTTATATTGAATGAATAACAATGCACTTGTAAACTAAAATCAAGTCCATATTATTTGAAGGAAATTATAATTAAAATTTTCTAGAATTAATATTTCAGCAACCATGGCTGACTAGTGTGAATACTTCGAGCAAGAATAGCAGTCTTGTATATGCCATATTTTTGCCAGCACACAAGAAATGCTGAAGGTAAATGCCAATAAAAATTTTTCCTATGAAGTGAACCAGGAAACTCATTTTATTAATTTTTGTTTTGTTACAGCTAATCTCACAAAGATTAACAAGCTACTCTACAAGTATTACCCATGCTCTTCATATATTCTGTCATAAAGCAAGTTCTTGATATGTCATATTTTTAATAAGCAAATCTGTTGAAAAGAGACCATATAAATCCTATGCCAGTCTTGCAACAATACATCTGTCGTCTGATTTACTTAGTTCAATAGCCAGGTAGCTATGGATACAGACGCAAGTTTCAGATTTGCAACTGTCAATTTTTAGGATCCATCAAATTGGGGGAACTCCATAACTTTCTTCTCTATTTAGCTTTTACAAGTCCAACACGATGCCCTAAAATTCCATGTAGAGGTAAGAGGTAACATAATAGAAAGAGAATTATAATAGATACAAATGGCTAACAAATAGAAAGCATATAGAGGAGCGTATAATTTTGCCCCAAGGACTTGATAGCCATCCAGATCTAACTTAGTTTTATTCAAGCATTCCTATCTTATCCATTAGGATAAAAAGTTTAGGGAGAACTTCAGGAAGAGATATGTCCTGTTTAAAACAAAAATAGGTCCTTCATAAGGGTTATTTGTGCGTGTTCCTATCTTTTTACATAAGGACATAAAGTTTAAAGAGAATATGAAGAAGTGGAATATCTTGTTTAAGACAAAAAATAGGTCATGCATAAGGGTTATGTATGCGTGGTCATTCATGAGGGTTATCTATGTGTCTGGTCGTTTGTAAGGGTTATCTTTGTGCGTGCATTACTATCTTTTTTCACAAGGATACAAAGTCTAGAGAGAATACGAGAAAGAGGAATATCTTGATTAAGACAAAAATAGGTCCTTCTGTACGGTCCTTTTCAAGGATATCCCTGTGTATGTGAGTTCTTATCTTTCTCCATATGGATCAAAAGTTTAGAGAGAACACGAGGAAGAAGAATGTTTGTGTTTTCTTATATTTTTCCATAAGGATAGAAAGTTTGAAGAGAATACAAGGAAGATGAATGTTTGTATGTGAAAGATAACAATTTGATATTTTGCTAATGAAAAACTAATGTTGCTAATAGCACACTTCGAAACAAGCTTTTGGAGCGAAGCTATTTGATGTAAAGCCCCTAAACTTTGCTATGTCATGAAACATGTAGACTGCACAAGTTCAATGATGTGTGTGCATCACTGAGTTTATAGAGTATTTCAATGCTCATGACTCATGAGTGTGAGCTACTAGTTTTTTGCTTTGTTGAAGGTTCAAGGGCTTTTAGGTTTACATGAAGAGGGTTTAGGTTTAAGAGTAAAAGCTCAAAATAGGCCCCCGACTATTATTAAATGCTCACTTTAGTCTCAGACTTCACTGACTATTATTAAATGATTCTAGTTTCCATTCCCATCATCATCTTGAAGGAAACTCCTCGTGCTCTGCCATAAGAACTTGGAGTTCGTATCATGGTGAAGGTAAGGTCACGCTGTGATTCTTGCTCAAAAAACTGATAGAACACGTTCGAGTTATTGGGTCGTCCGACCCAGCTGCTTTCATGAGTCGCTCGTTCACTGTCCCTAGGAGACACGGTCCAGAAGTGCCATGCATGGTTGCCCCCCATCCTTTCTTTCTCTCGGTCCCACCCGGGTAATAAAGAAATGGGCTCCGAAAATTCGTGCCCCGGCCCCCTCTATTTCGAGAGAGTTTTAACAAGTTAAGTTCCAAGGTAAATTTTCAGAAGACAGACTGGGTTTGAAATAACACACTACCCAGAGATTTCGCCCTCATTTTGCGAGGATTTTAGATCTGAGTTCAAGTTTTCTATAGAAGCAAGCCCCTATAGTTAATTACCCCCCCCCCCCAAAAAAAATAACGAGAGAGAACTTTTGATTAAGACTAGTCATCAAACAAATACGTAGAGTTACGTAGTATCTAGTGTATAGTAACAACATGATTTGGTATTTGGAAATTTAATATTTAAAATTAAAAATTTCACCATCTTGCAATTAAGGCGGATGGTGGGGGAAAGATGATTGACCCGATCAAGATCTCATCATTCCGTCGTCCCGGGTCATCATGGTCCCTAGTCTACTTAGTCAAAGGAGATAGTCGACCCAACCTGATAGAAGAATCCTTGTCAGCATCCATTAGTTGCTTCGTCCAAGGGTACCTTATAGACTTAGGGTGAATATTTGTCTAAGGAGATAAATTTGAATCAACCTTAGCTGACAGAGGACTTTGTGCCCTAAACATCATATCCTATTGATTCATATCTCAAGGATTTGACATCATTGGGGAGCATACGGGCTATGATCATAACCGCAATACAGTAGAGTTGTTGGACCAAACAATTAGATCAGAGGGTTACTGTCATAATCGTTAACCACATGGAATCATCCGTTCAAACCATTATTTAAAATTGCATAATATGAGGCCCGCCACAACGCAATTCCAATGAAAAATGTCTTGAGGCTTACGCCTCAAACTTTTTTATGAGACTTACGCCTCCTTTTAGATGAGGCCCGCCTTAAGTCGTGCCTCGTCTCACTGGAATGAGGCGTATGCAAAAGCACCCAAAAAAATCCTATACAAAAGCACCCAAAAAAATCATGCCTTGCACCTCCAAGCCGCAGCAACTTCCTCTTAATTGCCTCAACTTCTAACCCATCGTCTTCACCGTAGTCATCACTGTTGCAACCGCTGCAGGGGATCATCAGAAAGCCGCACACCACCACCATCTTCCTCTTAAAATTTTGGAGTATTATCTTTATGTTGATGACAAACATTTATGAAATATGAATATAATTAAGATAAATGAAGAAGAAGCAAATTGAGAGGCATTAGACCATATAGGATGAGACATGGAAGTGACCAATTTGTTATGACAATAGACTCAAATAAAAATCCCCTTAGTAAAGATAATACAAATGATTTCTGAATCGTCGCCAATTATTTCAGCTTTCTTTAAGAATTAAATGTAGATGAATATGCAACTGAGAAAGAAAAAAATTAGAGCTGAACTTGATGTTATATGATACTTTTATGCAATTCTTATATTTTATGTTATTTTGTTCCCGTAATATTTAGATTTCAATTCTATTTCACATAACATCCTCAAACGTCACGTGTGTACCCATAATATGCTCGCAGGGGTGAGTATTTAAGGGGGCAATTTTGTAACTATCTGTTGAACCTTATTAACTCTCTATAATTACTCACAGAGGATTGAGTTCATAGTAGGATTTTTATCTTTGTTGGT
Source organism: Dendrobium catenatum (assembly GCF_001605985.2). Classification (NCBI taxonomy): domain Eukaryota; kingdom Viridiplantae; phylum Streptophyta; class Magnoliopsida; order Asparagales; family Orchidaceae; genus Dendrobium; species Dendrobium catenatum. The sequence goes on along the minus strand of NW_021319205.1, from coordinate 5,027,158 downwards.
GAATTTTCTTGGTTATAGGCCTTAAAAATCTAATATGAACGTATTAAACTAAATATTTTGGTCGATGTCGTGATCATATATTTATTGATTGGTTCAAGTCATGTTGACTCCCATCCTATCAAGAAGAATGATTGACTTGAACTTAAGTTTATTTGTTGACCCGCACAACATCTTCAATGTCACGTGTGTAAATACAACACGCTCATCGGAGCCCATACGGGTATTTAGAGGCATTTTTATAATTATATGTTAAACCTTGTCGACTATGTCTAATTGCTGACGGATAATTGGGTTCGTAGTAAGCTTTGTGCCTTTTCAATGAATCTTCTTTGTTATAGGCCTTGAAGGCCTAATATGAATGTAGAGAATAAATATCTCTGTCGGCACCATGAGCGTATATTTGTTTGATAATTCGAGCCATGTTGACTCCTGTCTACTAGCATAGAAGGATCGCGCTATAGCTTAGATTTATCATTTGACCCGCATAGCATCCTCAGACATTACATGTGTATATGCATCACGCTCGTCGGGGCCCATGCAGATGTACGATTACATATGTATTTTCTTATATTATGTTTGCATACTTGCATATATATTTATACTTTCATTTGAATATTAATGCACTTGCATATGTATTTCAGCATTTGTGTATATACATGTTGCAATGTATGTGTGGGGGCATTTTTTATGTTTCGTGCGGTCAGCTGTGTGAATGATGAGCATTTGGGTGTGCACAACGCTATATGTAGAAGCCCGTAAATGCCTTTTGTCCGTTTGTATACATGTTGCGGATCCAATTGCGTGGCATCACTAGTTGAGTTTCATTTGCTGCTTTAGGCATGTAGGTTGTCGTGCACTAAAAAACCTCCTTCTATTGCTTGCAGATGCTGCATGTCTCTCGTTTCCGTTTAAAGATGATACATGGTGCGTATAGCAAGTCTCCTATAGCAACCGCCAACCCGTAGGAGCTTGCATTTGTCATCAATCTCTTCTTACATGTTGATCATGAGAGCATCTTTGCAATCATTGCATGCTGCTCACCAAGACTTGTAGAGGTTTGGTGTATTCGCTTGCAAATTGGTGTTGACTATGGGAAGCTTATTATAAGCTTTGCATATATAATATCATAGTCCGTAGGTGTTTTCTTTCATTATATGCTGCTTTGTGTGCGTCTGTAGGAAGTTTCACTGTTTTGCGGATGAGCTAATATGTTCATTGTATATTAATCTTATGTCACTATCTATTGATGGTTATCATCCGTAGGTATGTCATTGTGTATGCAACAAATCTTTCTCCATCGCCAGTAGGCATTTGCATCGGTGTAGCTTTCTATCCTTGCTTGTGGAGAATACATGCACTTGTGTCCACATGGTATTTACCGTACTTGTTATATATCCACTGTTGTTATTCACAAATAGTTCCATCGATCATCGCAGCTCACAGGGAATGGTACTATTTGTCTACAAGCGAACCGCATCGACCGTAGGGATATCGCAACCATCACTGCATGCTACTTGATGTTTGTTAATAATTTGCGTATTGATTATGGAGATGCCTTCGCAATTATTTCATTTGTTTGTAAGTTGCATGTATCATTGGATGCATTAAACATATCATTGCAGTGCAACATATCATTACAGGTTGCACTGTGTACATTTACTTAGATTACTTGTTTATTTGTATATCAATTGATGTAGTTGCCATGTTCTTTGAGGTTCGCACCGCTGCTTGTAAGTAAATTGACACCTCTTTGTTCATTCATTTCAATTAACTCTATCCATTTTGCAAGCACATCTAGCTTGAATTTGATTCATGGATGAGCTAAGAGCTTTGTAGCATTACTTGCAATCAATATTATATGCTTGCATCATTTGTTTGCTTGTAGGTGAAATGTAGGAATTTTATTCACCACCAGTCATTACTTGTAGTTGCTCAGAGATGTTCGTTTGAGATTTATCACAAGTTCCTTGCTTATATGTTGGTATTCATTTGGATGACTTATGCTTATATTTTAAAATTTGCATTTAGTGTAATTGGCATTCATTTTTTAATTTGAAATTTGGTTCCATGTTGTCCTTGTTAGAATTTATAAGTCCCCTCCTGCTTTTCAATTTGTACGTCTAGATCGTCGTCATTTGATTCAATTTCAGGTCCCTTGTTAACTAGAAAATCTGGCAGCCTTCCAGCATCTTTCCTGCTTATGGGAAATTCCAAGAGTCAAGCCTTCTCGCCATGCTAGAGAAAAGCGTATACGGTAGGTGTCGGATGACACCGTGACCGTATGTGACGCCCCAGGCATCCATAGTGAAAGGATTCGTCGACAGTCTGATCGAACTCCATTCCAGTTGCCTTGCTCGGACCTGAAATT
>NW_021319205.1:4975750-5022981 GCF_001605985.2 Dendrobium catenatum | reverse complement strand
GAGGCCCTCACCTTCGGCAGAGGCCCTCACCTTCGTCAGAGGCCCTCACCTTTGTCAGAGGCCCTCACCTTCGCCAGAGGCCCTCACCTTTGCCAGACCATCAACTGAGGCCCTCACCTTCGCCGGACCACCGCCTGATGCCGTTGCTCCACCAAGCCACCACCAGATGCCCGGACTTCTTCCGGGCCACCACTTGACGCCGACAGTCCTCCCGAAGTACCGCCCTCCTACTACGGTCTTTCCGACCCTGGTCTCCTGCCGACTACGGTTCTTCCGACTTACATCGCCAGACAACAGTCTTTCAGACCCTGGTCTCATGCCAACTACGGTCTTTCACTCCTATCTCCTGCCGACTACGGTCCTTCCGACCTCCGTCGTCTACTATGGTGACTCCGATCTCCTGTAATAAACAATAGTTTATCCTCTTCTACAAACAAGTGCAAATATGTCAGGATTTCTTAAAACCTAGTGTTATTACTGGAGTTTTCTCAGAAGCCCTAGAATACAAACTACAAACTCTAGTAATAAATAATAATGCCAGGTTTTCACAGAACCCATCATGCAAACTTTCAAGAAACCTGGCATGCCTGTTAAGGTCTGTTCTCATTATTAAAATGTTATCCATTCTATTTGCAAAATTTAAAATTTTTTTTTCCTTCTTCACAAAAATGTCGAACTAGCTAAAGTTCAAAAGACAAACACTGAAGGCCAAAACCATTAAGAACATAATAGTTCCACCAAGCATAATAATCCTGCTAGGCGACACCAGTTTACCTAAAAAAATTATTATTCCAGCTATCACCATTGAATTCTATATTCCAACTAACAATCATGATAAACAAATCAATAACAGCTAGAACGCATAATAATTGGCTACATTGCCTGAATTTAAAAGTTACTACAACACCTTAAGAAAAAACTTAGCACTTAATCAATTCCCAGATAATTTTCAAAGCACAATCTTTCCTTTGATTCTACAATCCAAAAATGAGCAAGAAAAATAAGGAAAATATAAAAACCTTGGATAGAAGGAGCAGTGCGTTCTCCCGCAGCGCGGGGTTCCTAATGTCGAGTAATAACTGCCCCACCGTCGCCATTGTCCGGTCCTTTCCGGCTCCTCTGCCGCCGGTACCCGGACGGACAGGAGGAGTCGGCGGCAGCGAGAAGCGCGGGCCATAGGGAGCGTTCATTGAGTACGACTGAGGCATTCTCGCCATTATTAATCGATGAGGGAAGATCTGAGAGTACGAAATTTTGCGGGGAGGATATGAAGGCGCCCGTTGGGCTGTTCTTATTTTGTTTTCCCCGCTTTGGATCCGACGAAATGAAGGAACCGCCTTCTTTGTAGCCGGAGAGTTTGCAGCTCTTCATGCATGCGATTTCGTAGTATAGTTAGAGGCAGTTTGGATCACTTTCTATTTTGGCTTTTCTCCTACTTTATTTATATTTTGATATAAAACATACATATTTTTATAATTATTTTTATTTTTATTGAATATACTTTGGTCATGACAAATTGGTAGCTAGTAAGGGTGTCAATATTGGACCCGACCTAAAAATTTCAGTTTTGGGTTGACCCGAACCCGAAGCGGGTCGGGTTCGAGTCCGGAAAACCGAACTGTTTGAAAAATCGGGTCAGATTGACCCGGAAACCTGGGAATGACCCGAAATGACTTGTAATAACACATAAACTCGTCTGCCCGGAATGACCCAACCTCGCCTGCCTCGGCTGCCCCGCGTGCTGCCCCACGTGACGGTTCCACATCGCACTCGCGGGCGCCCCGCGCCCCGCGTCAGTTCCGCATTGCGGGCAGCACTTCCGCCGGCTTCCGCTGCCGTCGGCCCACTGCTGCGGCAGTTCCGCGTCAGTTGTCGTGTTCGCATGTCTATTCGGGTTTACCCGAATCCGAAGCGGGTCGGGTACGGGTCCAAAAAAATTGATTCGTTTGCAAAAACAAGTCGAGTCGACCCGAACCCGAATAATGCTGTGTCAATTTCGGGTTCAACCCGAAGCTGACCTGTGACCTGAAATTGACACCCCTAGTAGCTACTAGTGGTGGCTGGTGATAGGTGATGGGAGATGGTGGTATCAGTGATGGCGGCAGAAGGCATTGACATTATTGATGATGTCAATGAATATGATGATAGTTATAGTGCTAGTTTCGATGTTTTTTATTTTAAAAATCGTACAGCATCTAGAAAATACATAAAAGTTATTTCAAGCATTTTTAAAAATAGCATAACTAAATTTCAAATCATTCTAAGAAAATAAGAATTAAACAAATAAAAAAATTAAAAAGGAGGAAAATTTGATTTTGAGTGAAGTGAAAATATGCCCTATGTTTTAGCTGCTTTCAAGATAGGTCATAAACTTAAGTAATGTATGATGGTGTGGAATGTTGGCCATTAAAAAATATGCATACAATTAAGTTAAATGTTATAGAGATGAGGATGCTCAAGTGAAAAGTGGCTTTACTCTTATAGACATAATGTGAAACGAGTATATACATGTAAACGTTGGAGTAGCTCCAGTTTGCAGGAACCGGAAGCCACGAGATGGCCGGACTACCTTGTGCAGGAACCTGGTGCCGCAAGGTGTCTCTTTTGGTGTTGCTGTTTTTGTTACTCTCCATTTATTATATTAGTTATAAATCCTGCTTAAGTAATTTGTAAAATATCTGTTTATATTTTATGAACTTAATTGATGTCAAATTTGTGTTATGTGTTTTTAATTTATTTGTTTATGTTTTGTAGAGTTAATTGTTGCATTATTATTTTGTTTTGAGTTGTCGCATATTCTTAATGTGTCAAAATAATGTCATAGGAATCATAGGATGTTAAATGTCTATAGAGGTGAAGCTAATTTTATTATTTTTAATTATATTATTATTTATTACATTATTTTGTTTGACCGGTCGAACCGTGAACTTCTCTTTCTTCCGATTTCTTGTCTGGTCCGATTTTCGCAGCATTGAATGCATTATTACTAAAAATTAAAAAAAATAGACTTGCAAAAAACTTGGTTAGAAAATATTAAAAATGACTTTTATTTATTAGATTTAAATGAGAAATTTAGTCTTAATAGAACACAATGGAGAAAAAAATGATTAATATAGTAGACCCCACAAAGTGGGATAAAGACTTGATGTTGTTGTACATATCTTAAATTGTGGTAGACATTAAAAAAAATTATACTTTTCTATAATAAATAAGTTTATAATACTTATTAAAAATTTGATTTTTCGCATAATAATTTTACAACTATTTTTATTTCTTACCTACATGTTTTGATGCCCCAAACAAGCCCAATGATTTGATTAAGAGATAATTTTTCATACTTTTAATTTTAATATTTAATTATGTTTGAATATAATCTTTTGAATATTTTTTGAAAATTTTATATTGAGAAATTACTTTCTTACAAATAAACCCATAAAAATGTGATATATATAAGAAATTTATTGTTCAGTTTATTTACTTAAAAGAATGTATTATATATACTCACTTAAAAAAACTATGATTCTTCCAATAATTCTAAGAACTATTTTTTTTTTTAATAATTGTACCATCCAAATGGGCCCTAAAACTAAAAAATAATGTGAAAAGTTTAGAGCCAAATAATCTCCAAATTTTATAAATTGATAGTCAGAATGATCAAACATAGCAAAAAACTTCAATGAAATGAAATTTGTGGGTCATTTTTGACACAAAAAGGTAATCCACTTCAATTGTTTTCTAGAGAACCCAAAATTGATTCCCAGTACATTCCCAGAACAATCATCAACTAAGTAAACTCTAAATTAAAAATTAAAAAAATTAAAATAAAATTAAAAAAATTAAAATAAAATTCAGTAAACTCTAAATCATTAAGATCATTAAATTACACTAAAATAGACATATTTTGATGCTATAATTGTGAAATATTTTTATCATTCATTGCCAATCCTCATTTGGATATCTAAACCTTATAGAAATGATAATGTTTGATTCAACTAATAGAAATTTGATTCATTGTTTATATTGATCTTGTTGAATTAAGAACCTTGAAAATGTCATATTTCATTTATTTGAAACATACCACCAATTATATTTCATTTGCCTATTTTAGTTGTCAATGTAAAGGGTTGATGGAGGCAACCCATGGGAAGGATCATTCCATCAATTTCTAATCAAATATGGGCTTTATTTGGAGCATTTATTATTGATTGGAATAAGGAATGTTTCATAATTTTGTATAAGGTTCTTAATGTCACAACCCAACCCGATCAAACCCATATATGAAATAGGACCTATCATGTTGGCTTATGTTAAACAAATCTTAAGATCAAGTTTTGAAAAAAAAAAAAATTCTTCCAATTAAAATTTTAAAACAAACAACAAACACACATAGCTGCTAACAACATCACAAAATTCTTTCATTTCATCATCATCAAAATGTTTGTACAAAATCTACACTACAGTATATGATTACATAACAGAGAACATAGTAAAAATTTGACAAAAGCTAATCATAAATGTATAAAAATTAAAAAAAAAAAAGCATATACATACTCATATCAAATCTTGAACTGCTCGACAAGACAACTTTTAGAATTGGCCCGTCAACAGAAAAAGGACATTTTTTTTTACTCTAGAATACATGCAGTGCCTCACATGCATGCAAAACACTTAGACACTTATAGAAGAGTTCAAAATGCATAAATTCAAGAATTTATTTTTTTAGATCATATCAGAATATTTTGAACTTAATATTAAACCTGGAGGCGTTACACTCATCACATCTTTAAAATTTATAACTATACCTGATTATATCTTTTTCGAACATTATGAACTCTAAAGTCCAAAAAAATAATCTAGAGTTATGAGAAGAAGCTTCCAACTAATTAGAGGGATCCATTAAGAGAAGCACTAGCAATATCCTAAGAGTACTTGTCCTGAAGACCACAAGGAAGCATTGACTTGCAACTCCCCATCACCCTAAGTTTACTTCACTAGAACATGACATTTCATTATAAGTAAACTAAAGCTTTGTTTAAAATAATTTTCTTATTATTTTTTAAAACAATTTTCTAATAAAAAAACTATAGTTCAAAATATTTTGTACTAAAAATTTACTTAAAAAAATAATAAGAAAACTATTCCAAGCAAAACCTAAACTTCTCCTAAGGAACAAACTAGTTGAGATACTCTGAACATAGCATAAGCTATGTTAAAAAGCTATTTTACTAAAAAAGTAATAAGAAAGTCATTCCAAACGAAACCTTAGATTTTTCACATCCCTGTCTTGCTCTTCTAGGACCAATCTTACAGTACAAAGCAACGGAAATAACAGTATGCCGTCTCAACTCTAGCGATCAAACCTCTTAAGTTATATTATGATGCTGGTCAAATAAAGGGGAACAATTACAACAAATATTGCTGGTCTGACGGGGAACTGATAGGGAAAGAATTACAAAGTTATTTGACATTCCAAAGAAAAAGCATAACAAAGAAAATACGTAAACCTAGGCTTCTACAAGCAGCGATGAGATCTTGGCAGATATAATTTGGATGTCAGAAGAGCTATAATTTTGTACAAGTACAAATTAAGCATAAGACAACCACCTAGAATGGAGCTTCTTCATGATGTACAACGTTTATACGATAACAATCTGCCACGTTAGTTAAATAACTGTATCAGCTGTTGCTCCACCATTCACAAGTCAACCCAGCTAAAATCAGAAGCTTCCATGTCACTTATCCTCCTCCTCAATCAGCTTCTCATGCTCTAAATCCTCCCCTGTAGATCCCGAAAAAGAAGGAACTGAATTTGGATTACCACTTTTAAGCTCCAGATTCAGATCATCTATGCCAAACAATCTTTCACATTCACCCAAGTCATTAATATCTTTGACATGAACCTCTTTCACTTCGATATCGCCATTTGGGACATCAGCGGTTGAGTTCGTACAACAGAGATCGCTAGAGTCGGTCGTCTCCCTCCACTCAACCCAGTCAGGAGATTTATCACCTTCATTGATTGGACACGAATGTCCGGTATCTTCTTTGGGTTCATCAACAGGGCCGTTCCCCAGAGGAATGGTTCCAGGTTCTGGAAAGTTTCTGGCTGAATTGGACATTTCAGAGGAAGTTGCTCTATCAACAAGGTCTTCAGTTTCATCAACCATGACCTCATCAGTATCCTCAGAATTTGGAGATGGAGAGGCAATGGAGCCAGTGGAACGATCATTAACAGCTTTGTCATCCTCGAAAGCAAACCAGTTCGAGTTTGTGAACAATGAACTGCTGTAAAAAACAAAGTTTTCTTCTCGTAAGAAATACAGTCAGGGGGCAACAGCTATAGATGAGACTGGATACAGTTCTGCTTGGCAAGTAGAATGAAACAAGAAGCTAGACGTCTATACTTAAGATACTATATATTGAATAGATCAAGCAGATAGTACCTATCCTGATCATCCCCTAAACGCAGGGATGAGATTACAACTTCTGCAGATTCATCATCAAAGTAAACGTCCTGCAGCATAAATCAATTTGAAGCTTTTACTAGTCAGTCCACTTTAAAGAAAAAAGAAAGAAAATAACTGCGTCAATAAAAGATGAAGGCCATCATTTGTGCCACTGATTCTACTTCCTCTACTTCCAGTGCACATCGCATAAGCCTTACTAAATATATACGACCATTGAATCTCAATCATGTATTGAAAATAAATCGATGTTAAGGCTTCGTTTGGGGCGGCTTTATTATTGCTTCTTAAAATAATTTTTTAGTACAAAAGTTAAAATTTTTGTACTCCAAAGCTGCTTTAAGAAGCAGTTAAAAAGCCATCCCAAACGAAGCCTAAATTGTAAGAAATAAGCAGATGAAAGGAAATAAAATCATTTCCCGAAAGCCATAAACACACCTCGTCGTCACGTTCAACTGATCCATGAGTCTGCACAAAATACATATGAAGTAGCAAATTTAGTCAACAGATTAAAGCACCAGTTCGCATAAACGTGCTTCAACCAAAAAAAAAAATCAGCGGTTGAAAAAGAACTAAAAAAATCTACCAATTTGTTCATGAGAGGTGGGTTGAAACTGCTCAAGGAAATACTGCCCATGAAACACAAATGTAAAAATTCACCAAAGATAACATTCGCTTTCATACACATCATACCCAAAAGTAATCACATGGTAAAATTGGATGAAACCTATATGAAGCTCGATCTAAAATATAATACATCCTTCTCATAAATACAAATTACATTTTATTGTTTAGAAAACAATTTGTTCCATGCTGAATAAATAACAATCTAGACCCACAATGATATGCAACAACAGAGTGATCAACTATGCTAGAATACATTGTAATGAACGGGTAGATAAAGAAATATGCAACCAAGCAAATAAAATTTCAGGGAAAAAATATATTATTATTATTATTATTATTATTATTATTATTTGTTTAAGCTATATATTAAACTTTAAACAACATTAGAAAAACACCTCATAAGAAAATGATGGTAAAATGCAGATAGAGATGTCATCAACAAAGGTTAAAATATTCAAAAAATTATAAAAAATGATAAGATAACAGCATGTTAGCAGCCAACATTATCTCAGGTTGTCAAAGATACCGAGTCAGTGAAATTCTTCCCCTTATAAGGATTAATGCAATTCAAACTAACATGCCAATGAAAATCACTATATTTTGCCTATAACTTTAGAACACCAAACATGAAGCAGTTAAAGATAATTTCCACATTCAGTCAATCTAATTTTGCGCCAGGTATTATTTCTGCAAACAAGAAAGGATCGCACCTCTAGCTCATAGTTTATTAAAATAAAAAAAGAAAAAAACCATAGACAATTGATATGATTAAAGCAGAAACTTAACATTTAACATTGGCACCTTAACTTAGCCATTAAGTATAAAGATTTCAGATAGAAAGAAATCATGGCTCTATGAATGTGAACATCAAACCTTCAACCATATAACTAACCTGCATTTGATGTGCTTCTAGCTATTTCAAAACTTTATTTAAATGCTTTAGTTCTAAGGAACAAATGGGCCTTATTAAAACATCCCAAGATACTTTTTAGGGTAAAGCGTGCAAAAGAATTTTATGGTACTTGGAACTCCAGTTCTGCAATGCTTAACTTCACAATTTCCATTTTCATGTAGCATAAAGTTTAATAAATCAAAATAGTAAATTGCAAATATTGCCTTACAATTTTGAACTGAGCTGCAAACATCCAAAAGCTCCCTTCATTTAACTTCCCGCATATAAATCAACACCATTAAAATCTCAATAAAATAACCAAACAATCTGTGATGCATGCATAATTTTTGTATTTTTATTATCAAACATTGAACATTAGTCTTTCATTTGGTTTTACATTTTTTTAGCTATCCAATGATGGAAGGCATCCAATGATCATGATAGGTTGTGCTTGGGCTTTGGTAGACCTTGGTTTGCTAGCTTGTCTGGGTCCCTTGGGCTGCTGCTGGTTCTCGGGTTGAACTTATGGTTCTCGGTTTTTAGCTGGTGTTGATGTTGGGAGGTGGTCGTTGCTTTGGTGTTGAGCTATATTTTCAAAAGTGCTAGCTCATTAATTTTGAGCTCTTGGTTAGCTCATAATGAGCTGAAGTTTAGCTCATTTATTTGAGATTAATGTAAGCTCATTATGGTGGAACTTGTCCCTCTCTCTTCCCCATGCTGCCTCTCAGCTTCCTCCTTGTCTCCTCGGTTTCTCTTGGGCTTTTGCTGTTCCCGTGGCCTTGGCTGTTTTTTCCTGTGCCTGCGGTTCGTTCTCTGTGCTGGCTGTTCGGGATCCCTGCTGGCTGGGTTTCCCGTGGCTTCCAGCTAGGTCTTCAGTGGCCTTTTTGCCCTGTTTCCTGGACCGGCTTGGGAGCTGTTATTTTGTGGCTGTTGGCCTTTCATTTCCCTAAATCTAATTGGTTTAGTTGGAGGTTCTATGGCTGTTTAGTTCCCCTCTCTTGCCTATATATAGAAGATGATTTAGAAGGAAATGGTTGTTGAAAATTATTGAGCAAAGTCTCTAAAACTTGAGGGTTTTCTCTTCTTCTTGGAAAAGCTTGAGAGCTTGTTCCACTTCTTTCTCTTCTCTACTTCGTCTGGGCTTCTTACCTCTTCTTCTCTACGCAAGTTCCACCCCACTTGTATCTTTCTTCTTGAGCGTCCTAGTGTTGTTGGTTGGCTGATTTGGGAGCATTTGCCGGAGGAGTTTGGTTGGACATTTGGACCTTCTTGCTGTGGTGGACCATCGGTTTGCTAGCCCTAAGCACATACTTAACCTACATTTCGATGTATGTGAGAAAACCATTCTGTCGGTTGTTCTGAGGATAGCGTTTTTTTTTTTATTTTTCTTTTGTTTCGTTTGATTTCAATTCTCAATTTGTCCATTGGTTTTGTGTTTTAGATGATTGCTACTATTTGAATCGAGTTTGGTTATAGTGTTGCCCATTGTTCTCCTTATCTGACTTTTCTTTCTAGTTTGCTTGCATCAATCTGCCTAAACATAGCTTTCTATAGCCCCCCCTGTTTTTTGACAAAACTTTCAAACAGGCCAGTCTTACATACCTTACAATGTCGCAATAAAACTTTGGCATGCCGTCAAGGTTGCCTTTTGCTCACTGGCAACTTAAGAGGCACCAGAAGTTCTAGCCCTTCCCTAACGCTCTGAGCATGCAACATGCTTCTCAAAACAGTGTCATCATCAACACCCAACAACAACAACGACATAATCAATATTCATTCACATACAAGGAGATGCCTGCAAAACATAAATCACTCCACAGCATTCAGAGACACATGAGACAAACCCAGAACTACGGTTAACCCCATGAATGTTCACCAACAACCTCTATGCACTGAGATCTTAAACAGTGATTATGATTAAGGTCATTTGCTCACCAACAACCTACTTGAAAATGAAGTAAAATAACAAGATCAGTGTATTTTTAACACAATGACCAATTATTTTGTCAGCTCACAACAAGGACCTATTTTACAATGTACCCATTCAAAGAGAAAATCAAAGCTCTAAAAGAAATGAAGCTTCTAAATAACCCAAAAATGCCCTGATCTACAAATAACCCAAATTAGATATAGTAGAGTATATTAAAGGACGTAATGCTTTGATTAGCAAAATGTAAGTTGTCATGTTCGACTAAAACAATGATGGATATAATCAACTAACTTATGTCATAGAAGAAATATGTTACAGCTAATAAAATAAATAAATGTTTTTGGCACGGTCAAAAGAATAGTCATAAATCGAGCGAAAGAGAAAAAAAAGAGATGCATAAAAAGTCACGAAACCTCATCATGCATACCTCTTCAATATCATCAGTGCCATATATATTGTATCGAAAGGCCTGACTCAAATTACTAGCAAGTGCTGCAACATCATAATCTCTATCTCGGAAGTCTTCATCATCACTATCCCTAGCTCGATCTTGTAATGAAGTTGGGCGCCTTTTAGAACATATCAAAAAACAATGATTAATGATGGATATACAATGATATTATCATGGCAATGAAGAAAGCACAACGTGATTCCAAAACAATAGAAACAGTCAGTGTAACTTCAAGTGATACAAAAACATCTAAAAGAAAGGATAATGAAAATATGGCATTTACAAAATAAAATAGTATAAATACTGTAGCTAAATCTTCAACATAAAACAGGAAGGACATGTTTGAATTTTATTTCACCAAAGAAGTGTAAGATAAAACAAAGATACGAAGAATGCCAACCCCCTTGATGGGGACATCAGTTGGAAAGTCTACCGTCGACGTGGCCGTAGATCTACGGCCACGATTTACCCGATGTATTTCTGATTTTAGTATGATCATTTTATTTTGATGTATTTTTATTTTTTTGCACTTTTCCCTTTTTACCCTTGCTTGAGGGATTGAGTCTTGTAGCCCCTCGAGGGTATTTTAGTCTTTTATTTTATGACATTGTAATGGGCTATTTATAGCCTCCTTGTACTTTTGATGGTTAATGAATGATTATTGAGATTTCTTCCTGCACTTGTGATTTTGAGAGCCTTGAGAATTCTTGGAGAGTTTTGGAGAGATCCCTTGGAGAGGGAGATTGGCGCATCACCCACCAACTTTGGAGACGGCCGGGTTCGTGGTTTATTTTTGTCTTCTTTTCTTCCCTTTTGTTTTTGCCGAAACCCCTTCACCCCACTTCGCCTTGCCGCCGGTTTCTCCACCCACTCGAGCCATTTCATCCCCACACCATACCCACGGCCAACCCCTTACCCGAGCTCCTATAGGCCGCCGGCACCAATTCCCTAGCCGCCGACCGGCCCCGCCCATCTCCGGCCCCCACTGCCTTTTCTCCCCTTGAGTTTCTTAATTGACTGAAAATTATTTTGGATAATTTTGAATTTCAAATTCCCATTGAATTTGAATTCAAAATATTTACTAAAATAATTCGTCTATTTTAGGAAAGTATTTGTTTTGGGCTTAATTTGAAATTCAAATACAAGTGGATTCCAAATAAGCCTTTCTTAAATCAAATCCTAATTAAGACACCTTAATTACCTGCACCAAAATCCTCCTCTGCCATGCATGCCGCCGGCTCCATCAAGACTTCCGTTGGAATTATTTCCAAAAGCTAAATGCCTCCTTTGGAAATAACATAAATCCTCTTTACTCCCTCTTTGCTGAATTTCAAACACCCAGGAACCTCTTTAATTCTTTCTGAAAACCATTCTCACGGTTTTTGGAGAGAATTTCCCTATCTCCTCTACATTGCCGGCCCAGCTTCTCCATACCCGATTCCCGTTACTTCACATATCTCCTCCCCACCATTTCTCCCTCCCTCCTATGCACGTGTATTTGCTACTGCAACTCTTGGCTCCAATTCTCAATTCCTATTATATGAACCTGAGATTTCCTTCTCAGGTTTTTAGAAGGAAAACCTGAAATAATTTTCAGGTTATTGGGAAATGGCTTGAAGCTTCTCTCCTATCTCCTTGCTAGAGAAAACTTCTCAATTTTTCCATCATTTGGGACGGTACCAAGGAGATCATATTTTCAACATCGTTGGAATCAAAGAGAAGGTCATCTACCATTTGCTACTCATTGTGATCAAGGCGAGGGAAGAAGAAATAGCGAAAAGGTATAGCGTCGTTTCTCCGAGAAGGTGATCCTCTTCACTGAATCATTACTCTCAAATTCTACTTTCATCGTGAGAAATTGTATAAGCAAGAGATTGTGTCGACTTGTTGCCATCCACTAGTATTCGTACGATTTGTTACTTCTTTGCTTTTAGATCTCGTTGTTAAACAAGGATTATGTTGGAAACTACCCCGCATGCACTACTTTGATTTTCCTACGTGTTTTGATTCCGCTTAGCATTTTGTGTAGTTTGGCCTAAACGAAAGTGACCGTTCATTAGTTTTACTTTGTTGTTTTAATCACTACTAACGGAATCTGAATTTGATCTCAAAATATATTGTGCAAGTTTCCTACTTATGCATGTAGTCCTGCATCACCCCTACTCCCAAATAAAATATTCCAAAATTTTGGTATTATACTGATTCCTGTCCATTGCTAATGAAAATTAGCATACTGGTATAAAATGTAAAAAATGTTCCATACATGCTAATGTGATGCCTGTAAATCAAGAAAACCTATTTTAGGTGTAGATTTGTTTGGGGAATATAACATTATTCAATGAATATAGCTATTGCAGAAATTAACTTCAATGGCATGTAATACTTTTGAAGCGTTCAGATCAAGATCACATTACTCAACTACTATTTTATATTATGCCCTTAAAGTCAAGATATTCAAGGCATGTTTTAGGAGTATAAACTATGTCAAAAAGAACATAAAACTGAAAAACATATTAACAACTTTGCAAACTGCATCAGCTAATGAAGAAACATGAGAAAATTTTGAAGATATTGCAGGTGAATCTTAGTAACAATGTTTCTTCATTGTTAAAAGGCGTGCATTTAAAATGGGCAAGATGAAGAAAGGATTAAGAAGGCAAAACTATTTATTTCTCAAATAATGTTAGGCTTTAGAAAATAAATGATGCAACATTATAGAAAACCTGCTAGCTTAAAAATTAGATATATCATCAATTCGATTCATCGGAGTCCAACATGTTTCAACTTTCTATAAACCAGTGATTATAGTTTCTCCATACATGCACAATTCTCAAGATGCCTAAGAATACACAAACTGATGAAAACAAAAGGATCATTTTGGAATGCACAAAATTCAAATATTTCTAAAATCAAAGGATTATTACCCAAAGATATTCTTGATCACTCATGGTTCTAAAAATAAAAGGAAAATTTTCAAAATAATTCACAGATTATTCATGTGGCCAATTTAATCCAAAAATATAAAATTCTCTAATTTAGTCTCTCAATTATACAAAAGTTATCTCAAATAATCCCTCATGTAGATATTGTTGGAGATTGTGATAAAAAATTATCTTAATTTAGTCCCTTGACTAAACAAAATGGATCCAATTTAGTTCATGATGAACCATTTGGGATTAATTTTGTATAGTTGAGGAACGAAATGAGAGAAATGTGATCATTGAGACCAAACTTGGCCACATACGAGGGTCGATTTTGGGCATTTTTCCCTTCAAAAATATATTTCATGGAAAAGGAAAAGGATTCCGCTTGAAGGTTGGCAAGGAAAACATAGCACAATTATACATGCAAAATCCAACAATAGAAAATCTCAGGAAGTTGGCACACTTAAAATAACTGCTAATGGTAATATGCACCCAACAAAAGCTTTCCATCAAGGAGATTTTGTTGTCATTAAAACATTCAATATAAACCATTGAAGTACAAAAGAGACAAGCTAAAATTTTCCCTCAGTTGCCCATGGTCCGGGTAGCAAAATATGTGCATGCTCCATCTGTTAAAAATAAGAACACTTTTTGGTATCTTTAGCAACACCAAATCAGCAAATCTTGAACAATTCTCGGAATACATGGTGGTCCATTTTCATACAAAACAGAAGCAACTCAATATTTCCGTCCATTTTCAAAAAAATAATAATAATAATAAATAGCCGTCAAAAATGACAAGGAAATCACTAAAATATCAAATAGTTCAATCAGTTCCGCAGCAAAGAAAATCAAATTCATACCCACAAGCCCAATTGTAAACATTTTCAATGGCATTGCGCTTGACTAGGACGTTGGTGTGCCAATCAATCCATTCACTGTTTTCCTGAAAAACATGGCCGCCTTTATGAAATCGAGCTAATCAATAATCAGAAATGTTCATAAGCAAGAAACAGTAGCCTAAAGATCATTAGTTAATGACGCAGTTGTGCAACAACAACATTAAGCTTTTATCTCACTAAATAGGGTCGGCTACCGAAAACATTTTTCTACATTGTCTTATTAAGAGTCAAATTCTAATGACGATATGTGGAGGAAAAAAAAAATACAAGTATAGAAACAGGAACTGGACAAAGTGACAACACTATACTCCAACAAAGATATGAGTTCTACATCTTGATTAGATTGAAAGCATAATATCTGATACCAGATGTGTTGAAAATATTTTTCAGAAAGAGTCAAGAAACAACTTGGGCCAAGCATATGAAGTTTCTGTCCTAGATTCAAGAAACGAACAAAGTAGAAATGAATTTAAACTTTGCATATTACAAAATTCAAGGTTAACCCAATGCCTCTCTAAGAAAATCAATTCAAGAACCTGAGCTTGATATGGAGGTTAACCTGCAGATGTGTCTGTATTATAACACTTGAATTTGCTGCCTGCTCAAGCTTGTTAGCCATCCGCGACAAGTGCCCAATATTGCCAACTCTTGGAGGTGATCTTCCCTCTGCCGATATGGTTGGCTTCAACATAAAGATTGTCAATACAAGAATATCAACCGGATATAAAATTTTATATTATTATTTGTTTCATGGGGTACAGAAAAGTACCAATCAGAGGCTACCTTATTAGAATCAGTTTGTAGGATATGCTGCTTTTCTGCTTCAAGAATTTTGGCAACAATTTCGCAATCATTGAGAATATGGTCAACCAGTAAAGTTTTTTTGCTCTCTAAGCATGACCCTACGATATTCTCCACTTGGTGATGTAAAAAGTTATTGTAAGGATACCTAAATGATACGAAAAATGTTAAAAAACCATATTAAAAAAATAAATAATGATCAACTTTCTCCTACTCCAACCCCCTTCCCCAACTAGAAAATAGTCAAGCCACTTACTCAAAAAACAAATCTAGAACTTTTTTTATGGCCCCTAGATGAATCAACTCCTCCTCGGAAGCTTCATTACTAATTGTCAACAAAACAGAGATGAACTCCACAATCTGGAAGAGGAAGACACGTAAAGCTGAAAATATTATCTATAAATTATATGCAATCTCGGGATAATAAAAACATGCCATGGAATCAATGAATAATGTACAAGTTCCATATATAAACAGAGTAAAAGTGCACTTACCAAAAGAAAGATAAACAGGCTACTTGACAACAACTAGGACTACAGTTACTCAAAAAAGGTGAACAAATCATCATAAACACAGACAGTAAGTACTCAAGTTCTCTAAAAGTAAATAACAATGCATGCTTGTAAAAGAAAGAATGTTTTAATATGCCTAAATGTACGGTTCAAAAGTTGGCTCAAAAGTACGGAAGAAAATCATAAATAGCAATTTTTTGTTTGTTTACAAATGATAAAGAAAGCTTATAGAATTTTGCCTCCACGTTGTATGCAATATAAAATAAATTTAAGCATTAACACTGGAGCACAAATAAATATGTTCTCAAAGTATATTGGTTCAAAAAATAAGAACAAACATTCCTTACGACTAAGAATCAGGAAAAAATTTCGGATGAAGTACTCTAAAAATCATCTAACTTTACTTTAAAGTTTGGCCAATAACATTTAAAAAAAGAATAAAATTCATAATGTTTTTTATGGGAACATCGGAGCTTGGAAAATATATAAGAGGCGTGGCCGCTGCTATGGCCACGATCGCGCCGATATATTTTTAAGTCATTATATGTATTTGTTTTTTTTTTTTTGCTTTAGTTGTTTTACCCTTTTTACCCCTTACTTAAGGGTGGTTATGTGTAAGCCCAAAGGGCAATGTCGTCATTTATTTTCGTCCTTTGTATGAGGCTATATATAGCCCTTATGTTCTCTTTTGAAGTTAATGAATGAATGATGAATTTTTCCCCGTGTTTTTAGTTCTTGTGAGAGCTTGAGAGAGATTAGAGAGACCCCTTCGAGAGGGAATCAGATCACCCACCAACATTTGAAGAGTCTGGATTCATGGTTAGTTTATCAAATTTTGAGATTCAAATTTTACCTCCTTTGTTCTTCCCCTAATCCACCGTTCACCAAGCCCCACCACCAGATTCCCAAACCTAAATTATAAATCCTATTTTATGAAACTTTCCAAATCATAGCCTATTTGAATTTTAAATTAAATTGAGGTGAAATCTCTCATTCCAAATTTAATTTACTAATTTAAGAAAGCATTGAATGCCTCCATAACTCCCTCCTCCCTCTACCTATGTCGCCGGCCCCATATAATTCCTCATTGGAATTATTTCCTAAAGCCACCCTATATTCTCGGAAATAATTCAAACCACCTTCCCTCCCTCTTGGCCGAATTCCCCAAGGCCCTCACCTCCTTAATTCCTTCCAAAAGCATATTTTTAATTTTGGAATTAAATCCCTACTCCTACTCTAACCCCACCACCACCTTCCCTCTCTCATATCCCCCTTAATTTCTTTCCAACTCAAGGGACTTTGATTTGGGAATTAATTACAGCTTCTCCCTCCAAAACCCCCTCTCAAATTCAACCCTTACTCCACCCAAAATCTGAACTTAAGATTTCCCTAAGCCTCCTCCTTTAGGCCGGCCACTTCCCACCATAATCTCCACTTCAATTAGTGAGAGAAACTCCTTTCTCTCAAAAGGAGTCTTCAAGGGAAGCAACGACGATCGTCTTCAACACTTCAACCCTTCTAAACCTATGAATGGCCGATTCCGATCTTGACTCCATATTCGTTTACAACGAGCAAGGAAACGTCGACATCCTCCGGTCAACCTTCTTCGATATCAACCCGGAAGTCGACAATTCCGTCGAAGAATATTTGGATCTCATCATCTTCACACTCTCCGAAGCGATTGAAGAACAACTAGGCTACATTAAGTGGCAACTTGTTTCCGGACAACAACAAGGGTGAACTTCTTCCCCTATTTATTTATTTTCTTAATTCACTAATCTTGTAGGTGGTGATTCAATATCAAGGAGTTGTGCCTCGCTCTCTGCCCTCCCTTAGTAAACGTAGGATTTGAGTTTGACTTTCTATGTTACTGATTTCGTTGTTAACTTAGAGATCTTATTGAATCTCTATTGAATTTCTAAATTACTTTGGTAATTCAAGTTCTTATCATGTGGTTTGGCCTAAGTGTAACTACCCCTCTGTTTTCTATTATCATTTAGAGGCTAATAGTCTTAATTATTATTTGCACTTATTAAAAACGTGCAAACTCTTATTGCATTCATATTTAGTCATGCATTAGTTTTCAATTTTAATGATAACTGATTGTTTCTCACAAAAATATAAAATATGTAATAGTAGAAATTGTTGTGTTAAATATTTCTAATAAATCACATGGTAATATAATCATTGAGCTAATAAATTTATCATAGTAACTTGCAAATCCTCTCTCTAGCGCCTTTTAGTCGACCCTACTCATAATTTATTATTTTAATAACCATATTACCTTTTGATTTTGCACATGTATTTCATGTGTGTTACCAACACATTTTTGGGTTTTTCATAAGAAATTATGAAATTGTTATAAAAATTAAAACAAAATAATTTTTAGCCATGTTCAAAATGCAAGTGACCTAGGAAAACGGTAGATGTTCATTTTAATGCATTTACAAGATGCATTTTAAGTTTCCAGCGCAAAAACTAAATGCATCATAATAAAAAAAAAGTTAAGCTGACGAGTTCTGGTATGCACTTTTTGCTGGAAGTCTACAGGGAAAATTTTAGGTGAAATGGCAACTTTAAACTACAAATTTGAGCCATCATTGTAGAGAATAACACTAATGAAAATTCGAAGTTCTATTATACATAACGTAACAAAAATATCTAAAGAAAGAAAGCACGAGACATATCTCCGACTGTATCAACGGTGTACATGCATTAATATCCAATTTCTCTAGGACGAAATAAAACAATGCAAGTAATTCTCCGATAAAGTGATACCTTCAAACGGTGTTTACCAAGGGGAGGTTCTAAACTTCCATAGGTAGTTGTCAAAACAACTTCTGAAGCAGAAACATCTAGTAACTTCAATAAATCACCTTCAAGAGAAATCAATAGTCATAAGTATATGGTAAAAAAAAAGTAAAAAACATAACAAAAGAGAAATTCCACACCCCTAAACCCCCCCCCCCCAAAAAAAAAAAAAACAGGCCTCCCCCAAAAAAAAAGCAGGCATCTTTTGGATCTTTGCCTGCCTTACAGCTCACAACACAATCAACAGTAAACCTCAAAACCACAGAACATTAGAACAAGAAGGAAGATACTGATTTCTAAGTGAAATCCATTACAAAAGGCCTGTCATGGACTAACTGGTCCACTAGTGGCTATGGACAATCCTATTGAATAATACAGCCCAATCTCTCTGAATAGCATGAAGGCCTGTGAATTTAAGGTGGCATGTGTTGAATATTAGAAAGTCAAAGTTAATAAATTTATTTTAGTAAATATTGATTGTGATCCTATCCTATGATTTTGTTTCCTAATTAGAGAATTATTTTAGGAAAGCATGTTTAGGTATAAAAGGATATATTGATTGTGATCTTCTCCTGTGATTCTATCTCCTAATTTTTAGAAAAGAATTATTCTCCTATGATTATATTTTCTAAATTTTAGGAAATAATTAAGTTAGGTAATTATTTCCTATTTCAGATATTTTTTTAGTATATATATGCACATTTAGTACAAAATTTTAGCAAAAAGAATAATGAATTAAGAAATTCTTCATGGTATCCGAGCTAGCTCTCTGAACCCTAATCCTTTCAGGCCGCCTCTCTCTAACAGTTTTTTTTTTTTTTTGCCGTCTTTTCTCTGTTTCTAAGGCTAATTATCTCTGGTCAGTGTCCGTCCCAACCTTCTTCTATATTTCCAACAACCATATTCACTCTTCACCCTCGTCTTCTTCTTCGCGATACGGAATGACCTCATCAGAAACAAATGGCAGTATAACAACATAATCAAGAAGCAATTTAGAAATTCCAAACCATGGTGGCAATAATTCTTCTCCTATTTTCATCACATGACAAATTAAATGTCCATAATTATTTGCAACGGTCACAATTTGTGTTGCTATTTATTTGCAATAAGGGAAATGACAAGTATCTCAGGGTAGATAGCCATGCCAGAGACTACATATCAAAGTTTTAGAAAGTGGAAGATTGAAAATAACATGACCATGTCATGACTTATCAATTCCATGAACAATGACAGGTGAAAATTTCTTGCAATTTAGGACTGCAGCCAAAGAGACTTACTCCAACTCTAAAAATACATAAGAGTTGTTTCAAGTTGAATCAATACTTCATGACTTCCGCCAAGTAAAGCAGTCTCTTACTCAGTATTACAATACACACATGGTATTGGCAACAACTTGATTTATTCGAAATTAACTCATGGGCATGTCTAGAAGATGCAAAAATGCACAAACAAATTATAGGGAAAAAAAAAAAAGATTGTTCAAGTTCTTCTTAGGACTAAACAGGGAGTTGGATGATATTCGAGGTCGAATCATGGGCACTAAACCGCTACCCAATCTTAAGGAGGCTTTTCTGATATTAAGCATGAGTGATGATGGGATCTAAAGAACAACCCGCATCAACGTTGGATGCATCTGCCCTTGTTGCCCAATCATCTAAAAACAATGGTGGACATTGTTGGAAACAAGAAAGTCCATGATGTGATTACTGTAAGAAGCCAGGTCATTACAAGGAGAATTGTTGGAAACTCCATGGCAAACTAGTTGATTGGAAATCAAAGCCACGATTTGATAGAGACAGCAAAGCACATGTGGCTTCCAACTCTGAGGGAGTTGTTCCTTAGCCTAGCCGATTTGGCAAATAGTAGATAGATTTGCTGCATAAACTCTTTAATAAAGTTGATAATGGTAGCATTAGTGAAATAGGTTTTATTGCTCAAACAAATTCACATATTGTCTTCTCTATTCATAGAAGAGAAACAAGGTCATGGATAGTTGATACTGGTGCTTCTGATCATATGACAGGAGATGCTGCCCTTCTCCAAAATTACAAGCCAAGCGGTAATCACTCATCCATCAATATTGATGATGTTTCAAATTCTAAAATTGTTGGAATAGGTTCCATCCAACTTACTAAAGAGTTGTATCTCATCTATGTCCTCCATGTTCCATACAAACCATCAATTACCTTTTCTTTGATCCATAGTGATGTGTGGGGTTCCTCAAGGATAAAAAATATTTCTGGCACTCGATTGTTTGTGACATTTGTTGAGATCATACAAGAGTAACTTGGATTTTCCTTATTAAAAAAAAGTTCGAGGTCAGGCTAATTTTTCAAACATTCGATCATATAGTTCAAAATTAATTCAACTCTAGAATTCAGGTACTCAAGTTAGACAATGTTAGTGCATACTTCACAAGTAGTCACAATACCTACCTCCATAACCATGACATTATCCATATAAATTCTT
This sequence comes from Dendrobium catenatum, assembly GCF_001605985.2. NCBI lineage: Eukaryota > Viridiplantae > Streptophyta > Magnoliopsida > Asparagales > Orchidaceae > Dendrobium > Dendrobium catenatum. The sequence continues at coordinate 5,002,198 of NW_021319205.1, read as the reverse complement.
ATTTTGATACCCCTCAACAAAATGGGGTGGTTGAATGCAAAAATAGACATCTCTTGAAGGTTGCACGGTGTCTTATGTTTTCCTCTAATGTTCGTAATTATTTATGGGGGCAGGCCATTCTCACAGCTACCTATTTGATCAATATATGTCATCTAGGGTCCTTAACTTTCAATCTCCACTTCAACTTCTTCTGACAAATTTTCCTCGCACCCGTGTAGTTTCATTTGATTTACCACTCAAGGTATTTGGTTGCACGGCATTTGTTCATGCGTATCCTAAACACTGTAGCAAATTTGATCCTAGGGCCAATAAGTGTATTTTTTAAGGGTACTCCCTAACTAAAAAATGTTACAAATGTTATTCTCCAACCAACAAAATATTTTACACCACTATGGATGTCTCTTTATTTGAACATTTGTCTTTCTATCCCAAATCTTATGTTCAGAGGGAGAGCATGAATGAACATCAAGTTTGGGAGTTCTTTCTTGAGTCTGTGCTCTTTGCCCACTCAGAGCCACCAAGTTCTTCTCAACCCATGCTTTTTCCCAAAGACTGTACACAAAACTTGTCCACGCTCGTGCATGTTCAGTCATTAGTCCAACCCACAAATGTTTCTTCTCCCATGCCTGATCAATCTGTGGCTCCACAACTTGCTAATGAGAATTTTCAATTCTACATTATGAGGAAAAGACATGAGCTAGAGCATAGATCACAACCAGCATGTGGCCAAGATATTGACTCAATTTCAAGTCCACCTAAAGAAAACAAAGGTACAAATAAGGCTGGAGTTGTGTCAATTTCTAACATTGATGACTATATCATATTGAATGCATTGAGGACGGATGTTAGGAGTTGTACAATTCATCCAATTGAGAATTATGTTACTTATCAAGGGTCATCGTCATTTTACAGAGCATTTACTACTTTTGATAAGATTCAAGTTCCTAGCACAATAGAAGAGGCATTACAAAATTTAGAGTGGAAGAAGGAATTACAAGAGGAGATTGATGCCCTTGAGAAGAATGGAATATAGACTATTACAAATTTGAAAGCTTGGAAAAGGCCCGTGGGGTGCAAGTGGATTTTCACTATAAAGTATAAAGCAGATGGATTAGTTGAAAGACTAAAAGCTTGGTTGGTAGCTAGAGGATTCACAGAATTATATAGGATAGACTATCAAGAAACTTTTGCTCCTGTTGCAAAGCTTAACACTATCAAAATTCTTCTCTCATTGGTTGTCAACCAAAATTGGTACTAGCAACAATTGGACAAAAAATACTATCGCTCTAAAAATATTGATGATCTTGGAAGGTTGATAAATATCAAAGTAAAAAATTACAAAATTAGTAAAGGACTATAATCATTTATTGAAATTTGGCAATTTCACAAATCTCACAATGAGGTTTACATTAAAAAAATGAAACATATATTATATGGTTTTGAAAGAGATACCATGGAGAAGGAAAAATAAAATGTAGGTTTTGGAAGAGGGATGACCTAACCTATAATCATATTCCTAAATGCTTCTGTATTGAGATTGAAAATAAAGAAACATGATCAGTGATTTCATCTTAAAGAAAATATAATCCATCCTTTTATGTAGCTTATCCATCGTAATCCCACAATGAGGTCATGAAATGCACAATAATTAGCAAAAAATGCTAATTTGCAGTTGTGGTTTGTAATGATTTTATAGATTGATAAAAAATTTACTATGAGATGATAAACATCCACTTAGGGGTGCAAACGAGTCGAGTTGAACTCAAGTCATGCCTAACTTGAGCTCGACTTGGAACCAAATCCCAAGCTCAAACTCGAGTCGAGCTCGCCTCGCAACAGTGGATACCAGCTCGCAAGCGTACCGATTTTGCATTCGCAGGCAGCCTTGCAATTCTACCTTTCGTGTTTGAGCCTGTCCAAGCCCCCACCTTCACCACCACCACCCCCCCCCCCCCCCCCCCCTCCGCGCCAATACCCCCTCCCCCCCCCCCCCCCCCCCCCCCGTTCCGCTTTCGAGCGCCTCCCCCTGATTCTATGTCTGAGCCCGCCCCCGCTTCCGCACTCGAGCCATTCAATGAGTAATCAAGTCGGTCTTAATCTGGATTGAACTCGAACTCAAAATTATGCTCAAAAGTCGATGAGTTTGAGCTCAAAACTTGATAAGCTCAACTCGCGAGCTCGTTAATGAGTTGAGTTCAAGCCGACTCAGCTCATTTGCACCCCTACATCAACAACATTATTGGCAATAATGTGGAGGAAATTAAAAATTTTTCATAATTTGCAATAGCTACTGGAACACCAACTAACTTTATTTTTCTATTGCAAGGACAAGATTTGTAGGTCTGAAAAAAGTTGGCAATGTTGGTCATATAATCAATAGCTCTTAAATCTAGAATATGGGTAATAGAGGAATTATTTAAGGCACTGAAAACATAAGAGTTAAAAGCAAAAGCATTTTGAGCTAGAAAGCATAATCCATATTATTTTTCCACGGAGTTGAGAAGCATATGAGTTTGCCATTTTTTATAGAGCGTTCCGATTTCATAAGCGTTGGCCTTTTTGGTGACATTCTATATTTACATCATAGCTTGAGGGCATTCTGTGGAGTTTCTAGCATTTTCTTTAATGCATCATTTCTTCGTGCAGTAATTGCATTATAGTGTTTGGAAGAAAGCTTTTGTCCTTTTTTAAGAAAAGAGTGTATAACAATAAGTTTCGTACTCAAATATTTTGTGGTTGTCAAGGCAGATGATACAAAGAATGGAGCATTACCACCTCTTTTCCTTCTTCGACTCATATGAGAAAAAAAAATGTCATTTAATAATAGTATGTTTTCTCTACTTAAGATTTACACACAAACTTGGTTGAAATTATTATTGAATCTTGCAAGGAACAAAAACACCATTTAATTTTCTACAAATTGCATGAGAATTATCTCATAATCGTAATATGTCATCTTAAATCTTGATAATAATCCACTTCAAGCAAATAAACCCTCATTGCATATAAGTAATCAATAACAAGAATGTTACTTTGGTTGGTTGTTGGAATCTCATTTTTGATCAAATAGATTAGGGGAGCATCCTTTACTTTTGAATGTATTTATATAATACCATCCCATACTTTGTCTTTTCCACCAGAAAGGAGCATATATGGCTCACTTATTTCAAGTAATCACAACCATCCTTATCATGGAATTCGCTTCATTCCAAAGTACAAATTTAGGTCTTTAATCTCCAGAGGAAGATCAATAAGATGGATCGTTTCCTTTAATTCCAAAATGGTCATCAAAATTTAAGACAACTTCAAATAATTTCTCTCATTCAAACGATATTAGTCTTGTAGCCCTTGGAATTCTCTTTTAGTCTAATTTTCATCAATTATGATGTTTGACTTCGTGGAAAGGAAGTCAATCAAATCATCCATAATGAAGAGAGAAAACAATCTTAATAAGAAGGGAGGAAAAAATACAAATATATGAAGATAGACACCCTAACCTAACTATGAAACCATGTAGAAAAAATATAAAATTAGAAAAAGAAAACTACTTTAAATTTTATTGCATAACAAGTATTTGTGGAATCATTCAAAAGGCTTATAATGAAAATAATCAAAGATATTTAATAAAAAAGGATAAAAATCCCCAATAGGAACCGACACTAGGTTGGAAGAGAAGGCATAAAAATTGCAATCGAATCATAATATGACCGATCAAATAGTTAGAGCCCTTAATTCGTATGTTAACAAATCCTATCAAGATTGGTTGACATGTGTGCACCACAATCCCTCAACAATAGTGAATAATGAGTTTCGAGAAAAAAGATGCTCCAAAGGAACAATAAAGAAGGTACAAGCAAATGGCTCGTGTTGAAGAAAACATGGTGCAAGAGCTTGCACTAAAATGAAAGCTAAGAAATTAATGCAAAATTTCTTTCAAAGTTGGGTTATGAATACAATACTAGTATCTTGTGAAGTGAAGAGCAATGGAAGCTTGGTATAGAGAAATCGTGTACCAATATGCCAACTAATCAGCAAGTAAAGGAAGCATCATAATCTTCAATTTGATAACTATACAATAACCGCATAATATCATTATTGTTGATACTTATCCCTTTTGAAACTTCATTTGGAGTTAAATATAGTTAAGTTGAATCCATCAAATAATTCTCAATGGTGACTCAACTCACAAGCCAAACCATACGCAACTATTGTCTACTCTACTTCTCCCAAGCTTACAAAGCACTTCTACTCTCAATTTTACAAGTTCAACAAATTCCATCAAAACACAGTTTTTCCTCAATAACTGCTAGTCCAAATTCATCTAATATAATTATCAATATCAATAATTATGTTCTTTAGAGGAATCATTCCTCTCAAAATACTCATTAATGTAACCATCAATATCTCGTACTCATCTTCTATGTTCCATGACACTCTTTCAAATGAAAGCTAGTTTGTAATGGGAAACTAGTTTTTATTAAATTTTTCTTCATTTGTCACAATATTCACTAATCAATAAGCAGTCAAGGCCAATGCTTAAAATTGTGCAATTAGATATTGAGGCATTTACAGTATATGGGGCGAGGCGTAAAACACAAGTCTCAAAATCCATAAAAAATTATGTAAAGTAAAAAATAAATGTTAAAAGTAATTTTTTGCATGATAACTAAATAATACGTTAAATGATGATGTATTAACTTTCTATTGAACTATGAAATGTGCATGCATATAAAACAACAAATTGCACAAGATGTAATCTCGCAAGTGATAAATTGCGTAAAATAGAAATGAAATTCAAACATCATAAGAGAAAAATAACATAAAATATATAAATTATATAAAAATATAATAGAACATCAAGTTTAATTCCAAATTTCCTCTTTCCTCGTTCTCTACTCATCCACATTTAAATCCTAATGAAAGTTGAAATAATATGGCAACAACTCAGAAGTCATCTGCATTGTAATCACTGAGGACTTCACTTGAAATATCATCGTACTGAATTACTCTCTCCCCTGCTTCCTCACCTATACACTCCAATGCCTAATAATATGCTTCTTCATCTATTTTAGTCATGATCATCTTCCCTAAACATTTGTAATCAACATAAAAATGAAAGTAATACTCCAAATCAAAAAATCTTGAAAAAAATTTCTTTTAGATACATTTTCTTTTTAATTCTTTACAGTTGGCTTGTGTTGGAAGCATATGCTTTATTTATATCACCATCAAAGAAATCAATGTTCAAATCTTCTTATAATTCAGATGATGTCACCTCCACTTAATCATTCACAAACCAGTTGTCATCTAATATCATATATTCACAAGTCAAAGAGCCTCGTCATTACTCAATCATTTCTTCTTCAAATTTATGTCCTTGAGTCTCTTAATGTACATGACGTACACCAAGGGATTCACATTAGGGTGTGTGACGGTTTTTTCTCTTTGTGTGCACATGATTGTGCATGCTCCAATTGCGTTCACATCCAAACAAAGAGCATATTAATCCCAAAATCTTAATAATGAATCGTTATTGTTTTAGAAGGTCGTCACCAAATTGTAACCATTACTAAACTAAGGTTTTAAGTAAATGAGTATAGTAAATAGAATATATCATTTTGATATATAAATTTTTATTCAACATAAAGAAAGAAATCAAATTACCTTGATATTATTTTGAAATTGTCTTTCTTCTACTGTCTAAAAAAGCCCTCCTTGTTCTTGAAAGGTATCAAATGTGTACCAGCATTTGCACCCTCAGATGAATTAGTTATAAGCTTATCCATACAATAACATAATCCTAATTTTTTCTCATAATTTGTCGATTTATTCTCTACATATTGAAACTGACTCAAATAATAGTCTGCTACATGTAAGTGACAATGAAGTTGTAGCTCCCACCTTTCACCAATAATATCTCAAATTTCTTTGTAGTGTCCTCTTCTCCTCTTATGTTGTGGGCAATTAGCCCATTTACTTCATCCATGGTATTATGTATGAAACTCATGGTAAGATTCTTCTCAACATCTATCATCCTTAGAACCTGCACAAGAGACTACTGGTTATAATAGCATAAACCACACTCTTCATAACTTCTTGTCCCTCAAATTTTGTTGCCCAAGCATAACTCAGGTACTGTGATGAAGCAAAAATAGCCTTCAAAGGCTACCTCACCTCGAACATGCTCAGCAAAGTCAAATAGGCAGTGGCAAAACTTATCGATGCAGACCTCGTTATTTCTTTTTTTAACTCTCCCAAGTGTCAAAACCTAATATTATTATATATAAATTTAGTTATCTTTTTTTTTTTGTCAATACATTCTTACGTTGTGGCAACTTACCAAGGTTTTCAAAAATTAAGTTTATGCAATGTGTGGCACAAGGAGTCTAATATAAGTGCTTCCTCTTTTTTTTTTTAAGTTTTGCACTTGCAGTCATATAAACACTAATATTATTTGTCATTTGAACCACCAAGTGCTCTCCAATCTCATTAATAACAACATCTAAGTACTTCAAAAAGAAACTTTGCATCTTTACCTTATCAAATGTCTCAATGGAATTCATGAAAACTGCATTGTAATGATTATTGTTCAGTATATTTATTAAGTTTATATTCTTTATATTTTATCATCCATTAGACATGATAGTCACCCTTGTTTGCCTCCAAGTCTAATTGATTTCTTCAATAACTTTCTCAATGTTTATCAACTCCTCCTTCAAAAACTATGTCTTCAATTCATACGTGGATGAAAGTTTCAACCCTTGCCCATAAGCTCCAAATGAACGGATCATGTTATAGTAAGCAGGTATGGTTGCAACGTTGAACGGCATTCTCATAAAAAATCTCCCTATATCCATGCATATCATATTCGTGCCTCCTTCATGCCTCCTTAGCAGTCTCTGGGGTAAGCTTCTATGATGCAAAAGGCCTATCTTTTTATTTTTCATCTAACATGTTCATCAAGCAATGGTCATGGGACCCCTTGCAACCCCATTGGACATGGGTTGCAATGAGAATAATGAGTCTTGGCCATTAACCTCACTTCCACAGCATGAGCCAACATCAATTATATTATCAAAATATTTTTGTGACAAGTGCTTGACATTATTGTCTTATTCATGTATGATTTGATCTCCATTTTCACTGTATCAAACACTTTGGCACATTATGTCACATTCTTATAAGATCCAGATAGGTGCTCTTTCATCCCAGTTACACCACTCTTCACCACATTCTCACAATACTTATATTTCAAAAATACATATGTATTGTTGTCACTTCCTAAATCAACTTGACTGATATGTTTCTGTGTTACCTAGTTCCTATGACCAGACGTGATTTTATCTTTGCTCCTAACCATCCCCTACAAAACCCTACAATAAGTTGAGAACAAAAAGTTTTCAAACAAAAAAAAATCAGAATTCCGAAAAACTAGGGTTTCCAGAAAAAAAAAATTTCAAACAAAATGTAAATTAAATAACATTAGAGTTACATTGACCTAATAACATTAGGGTTACCAAAAAAAATTAGGGTAAAAAAACAATAGGGTTATATTGGCCTAATGCTATTATTTTTACAAAAAAAAAAAGAGTTAAAAAATTTTAGAGTTTCAAACAAAACTAGGGTTTAAAAAATTAAAACAAAATGTAATTTAAATTGAGTAAAGATTTCAAAATCTATTTTATTAAATGATATGAGGGTTACAAGTACAAACAAAAAAAAATAGAGTAAAAATTTTAAAGAACAAATTTTGAAAGTGTTGAAGAATACTTAGGAAGAAAAAAAATTTATTGGCGACAGCGATGGTGTTCTGCTCCCAGGTGAACCCCGATAGCAACTAAAGTGATAGTGGTTGCAGCACACACAGGTTGAGATGGCGAGTTGGAGTTAAGACATTCAATGGAGAATTGTTGCGGCTAAGGAGTGCTTGAAGGCGTGATTTGTTTGTGATTTTAGTTTAGGGTTTATGTAAGTTTTAATAAAAATAAATAAATAAAATGAGGCATATGTCTCACACAAGTGAGGCAAAGTGCACCTTAACGCACGTCTCAACCAAACTACGGTGCACGCCTCACCCAAAAAAAATACTCAAGGCATTTTTTGCCAAAATTGCACTAAGACGCTCCTCATATTGCGCAATTTTAAACAATGCTCAAAGATACCCTCTATTTTTTTCATCAAACAATACTTCTGATAGAAATCTTCATTTGCATCTCCATCATTCTATAATATGGACTAATAATGCAAACCCATCAATAAGAATGAGAGTTGAGTTTGAAGATCAAATCAATTTGACCAGAAGTGAGCTTGAATCTATCAAGAGGTAAACATGTATTTAATATATATACACACACACACAAATATGTGTGTACATTGAATTTTATATGTCCATTTTTTTCTTCTCATTTTATGAGTTATGAGATTAGCGGGAATAAGTAAATAAAAATTTATTGCATAAGGGAAGAAAGAGAAAAAAATGGAAGTAATTATATAAGAGAAAAGAAAGATTAAAAATATTTATGCTAATCTTTAATAGTGGCTACATTTATCTTTCTATGTTACCAAGGACATAGGCGGAGATCGTCGAGCAAGTAAATTAGTTTACTTTTCCGGTTATTTTCCTAGCAGCTTTATTTCTTGAGATTGTGTTTATCATTGCTCTTGTAGGTGCTCTTTTCCCAACACCATGAGCTAAGATTGTTCTTCAAGCCAATTTTGAATTGGAATTGAATGAACTCAAGCCAACTAAAGATAGAATAAAAAATATTATATATTTTGTATGTTTATTTTATGCACATATGAGTGCATAACTACATAGCTATCATGAATATGCATATCTATACAACAACAACATCAATCATTCATCCAACTACGTGGGGAATATGAAAATCTATACATATAATAAATTATATATATATATATATATTGATTTCAAGCAGGTTAAGCTTGAACTAATTCAATCAGAAATGGCTCGAAATTGAATCGATTTGAGCTATAAATTGATTTCAAGCCAAAATTGTATCGACTCAAAATCAAATCATTCTCACACCACTCAACATACGTTAAACTTATTTTAAAGCTTTCTGAAGAGCATTTACATTCAATTGAAAATAAAAAAAAAAATGTTAATTAGCATACCTAAGCTGTCTAGCATGCCATTAACAGTCTCTGGATTGGCATTAACCATTGTACCACGGCTTAGCTGGTTTCTGAATGATTGGTATGGAGGAGGTAACAATTTCTTAGGGTCCAATAAAGATATGCATACAGACAATGAGTGCACCAGAACAGATTTGGGTCTTGAACTTTCAAAAGCATGACGTAATAATCGTCCAACAAAACTGCAATTATAAGCATACCATTACTCCAAAAAACCTCAATATCTTTAGGTAGCTAAACAAAGCATACCTAACAGCTACAGTACATGACAATATTCTTTTTGAATGACAAAGCTAGTAGATGCAGACACAGATACCTCGGGCTGCAAATTTTTGCTGCTAGTCCAGGAGGAGCATATCTAGTTATCGCACACAGGACTTCGGCAACATTGGCATGAACTTCAGGCAAATTCTGTACGAAATAACAAAAAATAAGTCCACAATTATTATCATATGAATCTTTATCATCAGCATTTTAGACGAGGAACTTTTCATTAAAAACTAAATCCACAAAAACTAACTCAGTCAAATTGCAGAAAAATAGATAAGAGCGGGGAAGGGTGATACCACTGTAATTATCTACATAGGTTAGTGTTGCAAATAAAATTAACCAAAATTGCAATGAAGCAGTACAAGAGGAACCACATAAATAAGCATAGTTATGAAGCAAGCAAACCTATACGAGCTAAATTTTGTGTTATCAAAGGAAACGTAATTTACGAAATAAAATATTAACTTGTCGTTTATGAACTATCCATGGCAAATTTGCACACCAAAAATATCAATAGGAAAAATACAAAAGAGAAATAAAACCTATATTCGTCCCAAAAAAATCTGAAAAGAGCCCAATATCAATGCAAATTTGTTACTTCTCGTAGAAGAATGTAAATTGGCTCCAATTGCGTCCAATACGTCAATCAACATATGTAACATAAATCTCAAAACCACCTTATTTCACAACTTTGTAATTTCCAAAGAATCAATCAAACTAGTCTATCCAAAAGGCTTTTCGTTATACAAGAGATTATCATAATCATGCGAGGAAGGGTAAATATAGAAGTAGTGAGAACTTTCAATTTTTCAGTCATTTTTACCGCATAGAAAGAGGCATGCTAACTAGCCTTCTAACCATAGCCACTGAAATAATCATCTTCAGTTGTAGACTAAGATGAACCAACATGTCACGCCTTCAACATGCGTCCACATGTCACATTCAAAGATGATGCCTCTCAAATCTAATAGAGAGAGCAAACTAATTGGCTAAAAAGCCTTTGGACATGTCTACCTAAAGATGTGTCAAAATCTCTTAAAAGATATACCGCTTCGTGGCTATGAACTTCCAACAACAACAACAACACCACCAACAACAAACCTTTATCCCACTATGTGAGGTCAACTACATGAATCCTTTTTCTCCTTTGTGTCATGTTAAGGGTCAAATTCTCATCTAAATATAATAAAGAAATGTCATTTCTAATATTTTCTAACCAAGTCTTTTTAGGTCTAACTCTACCTTTCTTAATATAAGTCAAATCTAATACATCTACTTTCCTAATTGGGTCATCGGAAGGCCACTGTTTTATGTGACCAAACCATCTAAGGGGACTCTCTCTATTCTTATCTTCCACTGGAGCTACTCCAACCTTTTCACGTATATGCTCATTTCATATCCTGTATTTAAGAGAGAAGCCACTCATCCTTGAGCATCCTCATCTCTGCAACACTTAACTTAATATTATACTTCTCTTTTAATGGCCAACATTTTGCACCACAAAGAATTGCAGGTCTCACTACCATCTTATAGAATTTTCCCTTAAGTTTGAGAGGGACTTTTCTATCACATAACAAGCCCGATGCATTCCTCCACTTCAATATATGGGTTGTTATTTTGTTGCAAAAATTGATATTTATGTGAGAATTTTAATAATGGGGGTAAAAGGGTGTTAGTTTTAGTTTTGTAAATAGCAAATATTTGGACAGTATGTCTATAATTGCCCCTTACACGTATTATTTGTTATGCTTATAATTATAATACAAGTACAATCAAAATTGTTATATGAAATTATATTTTGATTTTTGTTTACCTTTCTCTTAAAATACCATGTATATCTAAATCTATGAATTAATTACTGAAGAACTATGAATTAATTTCTAATTTCTTATGCACGAACTTCTTATTTCATGAATTCTTCAGGTTAAGAATATTTTTAGAGCATTTGTCCAAGTGTTTGCTAGTGTTGAATATTGCTGTAGGTTAAAGATCTCCATTTCGTCGGAAGCTATTCCTCTCTAATAAGATGCATCTACTTTTATGCATAAACTTCTATTAAAATATTATTGCGTGTAAATTTTGGCATTAATTTTACTATTGTAAGAGTAATTTAGAAAAATCCTATTTATTAAGAGTAACTGAATTTAAAAAAATATATATGGATATTGGAAATACCACGTATGTAAAGTTTCAGACGTTAAATGCATAAGATGGCCTAGAACAAAATATTAAATCTTGACGTTAAACATACATTTTTAAAGAACCAAAAAGAAAACCATATCCTCACAAACATCTTTGATCACCAATCAATATAATAAATGAGGCTACAGGCAGCACATACCAGCAACTAAATTATGATCATCACCGTTATATAATTACTACATCAGGCTAATAGAGAATGAGAGACTATATAATCTTGTAGCACATACCGATGAACTGAACTTATCAATAATCAAGTCAAGAACATTTGCATCGTCCAACCACTGCAATGAATCGCTATAGTTGGAATACATATTTTCATCAGCCCCAATCAACCGAATCAATACCTGCATGATCAATTGAATGTTTCAAAACACAATCTAGAATACTATGACATTAGCAAAAGCATAGCAATTTTTTTTAATATCCGACCATTAAAAACGAATGGCACAAAGATTTGAATGCTAACCTCCATTATAGATGTAATGCCAATCAAATCTATTAGTTGATGGAAAATTTCTTGGTGACCCTATATGATCGTGGAGAAAACCAAAAGTCAGAAAGGGTACAAATAACTCATAATATGAACAAAATAGCATCAATCAACTTATATAGCAGAATTTTTCCAAAGAAAAAAAGTTGTTGCAAGAATTTTAAGAATGCTTTCACTAAATTAATCATTCAAGAATATACTGCCAATTGGAGGTGTAGAAGATACTGATCGCCAAATGATAATAAACACCAAAAAAGCTTCACACTAAATCTCCTACAAACAGTAAATTAGAGCTTCATATTGACCTAATGAAATGCATAAATTGCCTTACTTGAACATAGCTCAAAAGTTGGGGTGTCTTCCTTGCCAACAGACATAAAACAACCTAAAAAGTAGAAGCATGCAAAAAAAAAATCAATATTAATACTTAATATCAACATTTAAAATGCCCTAACACCCAAGCTATGCAAGAAGGCATAAACCTTGCTGAAGTATCCAGCCAACAATGTACTGTGTGGGAGGTCAGGCCTCAAAAAGGAAAACAGTAGGTCCATCAGCTGCAAAACAAGAGCACAGAAACAAGAAGCATCATAGAATTAGTAAGTCTAGGCAAGTAAAAACATATAAATAAACTAAATAGCTCAGCTACTATTGAATAAAGATTATGATAAAACCCCAAACCTCCTCGTCCTCAATTAAAGTTCGTAATATGTTCTCAACCTCGCAAGTAAAAATTTCACAAGCAATAAATGGAAACCTGCATCAGTAAAAAACATTGAATTAAAAAGAAAATATAATAAACTTTATAAAATAATTAACCATAGCTTGTTTATAAATTTACTTGAAGGTCCGTTTCTTCTCAGCATCCTCAGGGGCTTCTTCAACAATATAGCGAATCAATTGCTCAACTTGAGCCCTCTCCCTAAGACTATAAATAAGAGAAAAGGAATAAATATAAATACAATATGATGCAAAGAACAAATAAAGTATCACCCCAAAAAAATATTATCTTATCAGAAAAAACTACCAAACCCTGAAAAACAAAGTCTTAGTAGTTTTCATCACCATCTTAAAAATATTCTGATCAAACTAATATAGGACTGGGCAATGTAATCATTGTCATGCCCATTATTCCTATCGAAGCCAATGATCTTGAGAGAAATATCTAGTCAGATCCAATATTTGAAGGAAATTAGGCTCATTAACTAAACAGCTGATCTAAATCTACCATCATGTCATCGCCTAAAATAACAATAAAAAGATGCAAAAAGAAAACATTTAAACATCAGTGAAAATTATAATTATTATTTTATCTTTGAGTTTGAACAACCTCCTTTTCATAAAACACCGCAAAAATGAAGAGCCGGGTTACATTCCAAAATATAATGTAGATAAATAAACTTTAAAAAAAACTAGTGAAAATGCGGTATCAGGATAGTTGGAATAAGAATGACACAAAACCACATAAAGAGTCCAAATAACACAACCGCATGTTTCATGGACATATATGATAGTTATTCCATAACAAGAGAAGGCGATGGAATTGTAGGACTTGAGTTGAGAAGAACCACCTAAGAAGTATAGAGGGTCATGACAAAAGATTAAAAAAATCATTTCAAATGAAAAGACCGTTTGTATTTAAAACGCTAAAAACAAAAGATCCTAAATTGTATGACCAAAAATGATGGGAAGCATAGGATTTGAGTTGCAAAGCACCACCAAAGAACTCTAGAATTCCATGCCAAATGATTAAATACTAATAATTGATTTCAAGTGAGAAAGTCCATTTGTGCTTAAAAACACTACAAACCAAAAACCCCAAATTGTATGGCCAAATTAAATCTCCAAGAATGAAGGCATTCCCAACTATGAAAAGCCTACAATGGCATGCTAGATGACATGTGTTTTGTAATCTCCGATAACTTAAGCAAATCCAACCACCAACAAAAGCAGTAAATGTTAAGTAGCGCAATCCAACATAAAATACAATAATTCTAAATGTAAGGGGTTCTCAATGTATGTCACCTTGGCACTAGCAAAAGAATATCAACTATTCATAATCTCTGAAAAATAGAACCTAAATACTGGATATACTGTAAATTTACTTCAGCAAATAGATAACTTTTTTTTTCGCTTTTTGTACAGTCGTGATAAAATTTGCCAAAGTTGAAACTTGAAAGCAGATTAACTCCTTGCAACTACAGTTAAGTAATGCTATCAAGTTTAAGCAGATAGGACAGGCAGTACTTCTAATCATAAGATGCATAAAGCAATTAAGATAGCAAGAAAACACCCATTACAAATTAACGAGACGATTATTCAGAGCTTTGCATTCTTGAATTATTTCATCTTCATCCAGAAGCTCTTCCAACGTATAATTCTCCTTATCCAAGATAGTGTCCACCTGATTTTCGTACATGGAAGTCAAAGGCAGTCAGACATAAAGTGATAAATCAATACAGTAACAAAATCACTGTAAGCACGCATCCCAAAAAAATAAATAGATAAGCAAATGCTTCCAATGTAACCAGATTAAAATAAAAATTATTCTAAAGGATTCCTTCAGGATCATGTAACAATATCAATGAAGTCATAGACACTGTAAAAACTTCGGCACGATGAGAATAAATATAACTTATACGTGACGAAAATAATAATAAACATAGAAATTTGTTGAGTAAACAAGCGCGAACATGTTATAAGCCTAAAATAAGCGTCAAATTTGCCAAACCTCACGATGAGCTGTTTCCCACATGTGATAAGGATAGAACTTCAAAAATAGAGATAAAATTGATAAGCTTCTGTCGGCAAATTAAGACTAAGAAGATAATAATCTAAAAGAACATTATAGGTCCTCATCATATAATTGTCGTTACTAATTTTCACGAACAATTCAAGGATCTTCTTTCCTTCCCCTTTAATTCTCTTCAAAGGACGGCGGGCTTGACATTGAAGTTGAAAATAAACACGTACTGAAAAACCAAATACCATCGATGTACGTGTACTGGCTACGCAATCACTTATAGGATTCATTGAAGAATTCGGAAAACAAAACGCCAGCAAGCTCAAATGCAAAAACCTGGCAAAATCGGAAAAACAATTAATAGCCCCCTTCCCCGAGTCGCACTTATTCTCACCATCCCAATATAACTCGCATCATTTAGCACCCTTCTCACTAAAAAATGGTAAAACCATATCATCCCAAAAGGATATCCGTAAAAAAAAAGTACATATTAAAAACCAAAAACAGATATCGCCCAAGTACCTACACCCTACAGCTTAGGAACTTACCGGCGACGCGGTGGACAGCCCAGTCATCCGCCAGAACATCATATTGAAGCAAATCGAAAGATCCCAGCCGTTCCAGCAACAGCCTAAGCCTAGATCTAGGGTTCTGCCCTAACCAGAACCCGAGCACCGCGACACCCAATATCCCCGTGAACGCACGTCCGGAAGACCCGCGAGCGCCTAGAAAACCCTAGAATTCGTTCGTTTCGTCTGACGCCGTACCCTGCTTCCAGGATTGAAGACGAAAACAAGGCAAAAAAATGGCTTAAGAATCCCACCGAAAAAGAAGGGCGCAGGTACGAGAAAGAGGGGAAGAGTAAAATGGAATCAAGCGATTCGATCGACGGTGGGAGCTGTGGAGCGGCGGAGGAGCGAGTAGGAGGCGAGAATGGGGTACGACGGCCGAGCCCTGAAATTGCGTGATGGACTATTTTGGAGGAAAAAGGGTTTTAACGTGATTTGTCATTATTATTATTGTTAAATATAAATTTCCAAATTAAACGGGTATTCTTTTATGTTTTGAGAAAAAAAAAATATTTATTCCATAATAGACATAATCCAATAGATTTTTCAGTTCGTAGTTATGAAATCATATCCTAATAACTCTTCTAACTATAGACTGGTATCATAACTCTTCGAATCATTATAATTAACAGGTATTGTATATTAAATATAACCTTCCTTTTCAAATTTTGTAACTCTTTATTTTTAAAAAAATATTTATAAACTTTATAATAGAGATTGCAACTCTAATTTTTAAATTTCATA
Source organism: Dendrobium catenatum (assembly GCF_001605985.2). NCBI lineage: Eukaryota > Viridiplantae > Streptophyta > Magnoliopsida > Asparagales > Orchidaceae > Dendrobium > Dendrobium catenatum. The sequence continues at coordinate 4,986,021 of NW_021319205.1, read as the reverse complement.
GCTCTCTTCATCTAATATTTGAAGCTCTTTGTAATGGATATTTAGGGGGTGTTTGGCAACGGGATTGATGCCCGATTTGAGCAGGATTTATGCTAAATATTGTCAAATAAGATTTACGATGTCGTTCGAATTTACAGCGAAATAAATCTCCCAGTAAATCCTAGATTTATTAATTCTTACAGTTTGGTGGATTTAATATTTCACCGCACGCGGGATAGTGAGAGAGTGGAGCATTATGACTTCTTCGAGCATCAATTTTTCTATCACGCCTAAATCCTGATTATGTTGTTAAACAACTCCACATGATTTAACATTTATGTTGTTAAACGATTTTTAGGTTTTAACTTTAGCAGGATTTACCATGGCTTTGAAAATCGAACCGGGCAGGCCGGTTCAACCATGAACCGGTCCTAAGGCCGGTTTGGTCCTCTTAAGAAACCGGTCTAGCATCAAACTGGTGAATTTTGTTTTGAACCAGTCGGGTTCTTAAGAACCGCCTGGCTCAATTATAATATATTTAAATAATTTGATTTAATATAAAATATTTTTTAAAATATTAAATTAACTTAAAGGGTCAATTTCGTGTTTCCGTGTCAACCCGAACTCGACCCGATTTTTAAAACGGGTTGATTTCTTCAACCCAACCCGACCCATTTCGTGTTTGGGTTGACCCGAACCCGGATTTTTCCGGATCGGGTTCGGATCGTGTTTCATGTCGTGTCAAAAATTGACAATCCTACTCAGATCCCACCCACCAATATTTGCATCTCCTTCATATTTCTCACCTATTGATACACCACACACACATAAGTGGAAAACTCAAAATTGCTCCTTTTGCGAGTTCCAATTCTACTGCTTAAAAAGGTTTAATGTTGCCCCGTTTAAGAAGAATTGTCAATTCCCACTTTACAAGCTATTGTCTCCTCTCCTCTGCAAAGAAATCTGATATTATCTTTGTAGAGGCTAAACTTTATGTGGCATATAAGGTTTGCAATCTTTTGAGAAATGCTCCAAATTTTATATTAAAAAGGGTTAATTGTCCTCATTTGGACGGATTGGAACTGAAATGAGAAAATTTTATATCCTAATTTAAGACTCATAATTCATCCTGCAATTGAGTTAATTGCCCTCAAAATTTAGGCTTCGTTTAGGACTAATTTTTTAACGCTTTTTTAAATAATTTTTTAATACAAAATTATATTTTTTTATACTAGAAGGTTGTTTTAAGAAGCAATAAGAAAGCTGTCCCAAATGAAGTCTTAGGTTTCGTTTGGGACGAATTTCTTTTCTGCTTTTTAAAGCAGTTTTTAGTATAAAAATTTTAATTTTTGTACTAAAAAACTGCTTTATGAAGCAGTAATAAAGTCGTCCCAAACGAAGCCTTGTACTAATACGGAGGTGATGACGATTGAAGTTCCTTGGAAGTATCGAAAATTTATTTAATACCTTAATTTCTCTTTTTTCTGAAAAATTTTAATACTGGGACGAATTTCTTTCTGCTTTTTAAAGCAGTTTTTTAGTATAAAAATTTTAATTTTTGTACTAAAAAACTGCTTTATGAAGCAGTAATAAAGTCGTCCCAAACGAAGTCTTGTACTAATACGGAGGTGGAGGTGATGACGATTGGAGTTCCTTGGAAGTATCGAAAATTTATTTAATACATTAATTTCTCTTTTTTCTGAAAAAAATTAATACTTCGCTTTGCTATTTTTTCTTAGAATTATGGTCTGGGTTTTTTTTTTTTGACGATCGCGTGCATGTTTGCATTTCTCCCAAAAAAAATTATAGTAAAAGTTTATCATTTTAATTTTTAAGAGAAATGTCTTTTAGGATTTCGTGTTGCTAAAATTGTGATGTTTCTCGCTTTAATTATTTTTGTGGTGATGGTAGCTTTCAAAAAAAAATTAAATTTTTTTTGTCAATTTAATTAATTTCTTTGATCATCAGAATTTGTTGATATCATGATATTATCATTTAGTAGGTAAAAAAAATTACGAACCACAATTTTATCAAATTTTTCATTCGGTAATTAAATAATTCAAAATTTTCCTTAGGCTTTTATACTTGCCAAAATTACAAAAAAAAAAGGGGATACTCCCATTGATAAATGATTGGCAAGAAAGTTTAGATTTATATTAAATGCTTTTTTATTTTCTAAAAGAATTGTTGATTGGCAAGTTTTTTTTTTTTTAACGGGATATCTAACAGGACAATGACGAATTAAATTTTTAACATGACACAAGGGAGAAAAAGAATTCATGCAGTCAACCCCACATAGTGGGACAAAGGCTTGATGTTGTTGAATAGGGGTATCTACTCGCTATCACCCCCCTTAGAAGGTGTTTGGCGGCATAACTAATTCCTCGTTGAGCCTACCAGCAACCAACCCAACAGGTGCAGGACCACAGTTATTTTCGCCCCACTTAAGGGGTCACGCCGCATGAGGGAGAATTCGAACATCAGTTCGGGATCCCCAACCATGCTCTCTACCAACTCTTCTAAGCTCGGTGGGGTAGTGGCAATTAGTTAGTAGTTCACCTATGCGTTGTAATCACAAGAAAAAATCATTGAACCCTTTTACAAGTAAACATTTTGATATTCTTTTTTTTTTAATGAACTTGTGAATTGTAAGATTTGTTATTTTTGTAAATTATGTTTGAGACGTTAATGTCAATTTTATTTTGTTTTTGGAAAAATGATTAACTGTCTAAAGCATGGTTCAGTTATACTTCCTATTGTTCAATTTATAAAAAGGTTTGCAATGAAATTAATATAATTAATAGCGACTTTTATAATGGTAGTAATATGTTGTTGTTATCAATTGGGTGAGCCTATAAAAAATTTTGGATTTTTTTGGTGCTTTGATCTTTGTTTCTTCTTTATTTATATATTTTTTTCTTTTTTCTCGTTTAGCGTATGTATTATGTTTTTCCTATTTTCCCAAATGGTTAATGAGATACCTCACAAGTTCCTACGCCATGGGCTCATATTAAGCATTCATGAAAAGGATGCAAGAGGCGTATAGTGCTCATGAATAGACTTTCACCTTAAGAAATGGCTGGTGTTGGTTTTAAAATAATGGATTATAGGAATTTAAGAAGATCTTATTTTTCTTTGAAAGCCGCACATGTAAAAATTTTGTTCATCTAAGGTATGAGCGTTCTCTACATTTGGTTTAATATGAAGGCTTTGCAACATAAAATTATTTTGACATTGACTACAACAGTATATTCACATTATCAGAATACATGGAAGTAGAAGATGGGGAAGTAAATTGGTTCATTGATGCTGTCAGCGTGCGTGTAGGAGTTGGCCTTCGTATCTGTCTTGCCGTTGGTATAAGGTACTTGGTTTGCTTGTAAGAACATATAAAGCCAACACCAGAAAGTTCAGAAGTAGGCTTTTTTGACAATGATCCTTCCGTTTCTCTCATTCACCTGCATTTTCTTTGTCTAAAAATTTTTAATATTCAATTTTCCATCATCTTCGTTTGTAATTGTCGATTTGCTCTAGCTCCCTGTAGTATGAATGGTTGCAAACCATATCATGTTGGTTATTTCCTATCCTTTTGCACCTTTTTCTGTAATATATAGTTGTTTTTCATTATATTATGGTTAATGAAATGAAGCTTTTCAAACTCAGTTTCTGCCCTCAATAGAAATTCCGTTTTCAGAAATTTTTTGGATCTTTAATAGTCTCTGCGTTCACCTTTGATCTCCACTTTCATTATTTTCTTTCGCATAACATTATAAGTAATAATATTTGTTGAGTTTTGGCCAATTTGGTATAGTTCCAACTGGTTTTTTTTTTTTTTTTTTTTTTTTTTTAATTTTGTCCTATGACTATCCTTCCTTTTTTTTTTTTTTTTTTTTTTTTTTTTTTTTTTTTTTTTGTAAGTTAACAATTTGTTCCTATGACCATCCTGCAAAACAGAAATTATTCCGTGCAGATACGGGACGGTCAGGATATGAATCAAAATTTATATATATCATATAATAAAAATTTTTGTTATATATTATTAATTTTGAAATTTTGTTTCACGTGCACCATGTGCACGTGCATTTACACTAGTATATTTAAAAAGTAAAGTCATGAGGTCAAATCAAATACCCAAATTCAACAAACTTACATTCGAGCTGAACGTCTCGAGAAGACGAACCCAACAACACCAAATTCAACTCAATCCGAGCCCAAATGAGTTCAAATAAAAGACCCAAATCGCATTTGGAGGGTTCATACAATAATTTAGATTACCAAAGGATTTTCAAAATGTGACATGATTATAGTCGAATCGAATGGCTCGACGAGAAAAATCCAACGAGCCCAAGATCGTCGAATTTTGATATCATTTAGACATTTAAATGTCCAATAAACGGTTCACGATCAAGGGATTCAACATCGGCCGTCCATTCAAACCACTCTCAATTTACCCTTAATCTTTATATTATTTATTGGTCATGTCACTCTCATAAAACTATAAATAGACCTCTCATTTCTCATGAGACGGTATCCCAAGCAAAAAAGAAAAGAGAAGATAATATAAGAAGAGAATGATGAAAATGAAGAGACTCCTTGACCACCGCTGGACTTCCACTCGGCAATCGACCGACACAGGAGTTCTGCCGGATCGCCAACTAACACCAGAATTTTGCCCAACTGTCGACTGACTCAGGAGTTCTTCCTTATAGCCAAATGACGACGGATTTATACCCGAATGTCAATTGAAGTCGGATTTCCGCCCGACCACCAAACGTCATTGGATTTTTGATCTCGAGTTGTAACTGAATTTCAACCCGGGAGTTGATCATTATAATATACTATGATCAATTTCAAGGGAAAATCAACCACCTGTAATCTAAGCAACCACTAGTGGAATCCTTTCAACTGAGCATATCCTCGTGGGTTTTCCCTTTTCGAGGGTTTCCACGTAAAAAATTATTGTGTCATATTTTTTCTTCTGCTTGTGTGTTGGATATCCGTACAACGCCGAGACGAAAAATTTTCTAACTCTCTTGCCGCGTATATTCTACCCAGCAAAAAATAGTAAAAGTGCTATTGGAGCATCATGACTCCAAGAGTGTCGACGTTGCAATATTAAGCTCTTTATTTTGGATGTGGATTAAGAGGAGCGTTGAGGCACTACATTTGTTGTCGCATCACCGAGCTCTCTATCTAAGAAAGTCTTGGAGGATCAAGAATATTTGGCCGAGCATAGTGATGCTAGTAAGGTGAGTGTCACATCGTCATGTCAAAATAGGGGGTTATCTCTATAATATCTAAATTCATTTGCAAACCCCATTCATCATCCCCATTGTCAGAGAAGATAGAATGGAGGAAAAGGAGAGAGAGAAAGAAGGAGGATCCGGAGGCTATATCTCATATTTCAATCATTAATCAAGTTGAGGATTTCGTTGAGCACAAGGTAGACTTCTAAACACGTCTCTGATTTTAATTCCATTGATTTTATAAAAAAGATATGAATAAAAAATATTTTTCTTGATTTTTATGTTGTTTTCACCATGAAACTTTTAGTATATTGTATGTTTTATTTTGAACAAGTTAACTAGAAGAAGTTGGATTTTCATGATTGGTTTTTCCTATATCAATTTATGTGTATATTGAACAAATGAGGCATTTATGATTTTCATGATCGTTCTATAAAAGACTTAAAATATTCCTTTGGATATTAATCTAAAATTGTTATTGAAATAAAAAAATGTGCAGTGAGTAGGCTTTTACGCATGTAATGTAGTTTTATTATTAGCAATTCTGAGACTTCATGCATCATCATAATCAAGTGTTTATTTTTATATTGCATACATCATGGTATGACATTGAAAAAGTTATGAACCCTAAAATGTTATAAATGCACTATCTAAAATGATATAAGGGCTCTATATGTTATATTATAATCCCATCTGCTTTGTTCATGTAGAAGAGATTTTGACCCCGCTTATTGAATACGGGTGTGGGAAGTTGCTTTGTTTTGGCCCCATTTAGAATGTGTAATGGGGCTTGAATGAACCAATGTTTGGTTTGGAGAAGTGAAAACTCAAGTTTTTTAAAAGGCTATGTCAGCGCCATGATATTGAACTCTCGGGTATGAACTAAATATCATAAATTTCTGATTTTTTTTTATGAACCTTGATGAAATGTGAAAGTTAAATGCAAGCAGAACTCTTGTGATAAAGGCCCAACATAGTAGAAGAAAAAGATAGAGGCAAGTTCTTATGGATATGAGTGGAATTGTAAGATTTTGTAATATAGTTTTTATTAGTTTGATGTATATATGATTGATAAATTGAATTATTATATATTTTGATGAAATAAAAGATGTTGAATTGCTTTCATCATTTAGATTTTATTAATTATAGTTATTTCTATTGATGGTTGAGTTTTTAAATTATGGGTTTATGATTTCAACCATTCAATTAAATTTTAGGGCGTCACAATATAGTCCTCCAACAACTGTTCATTGTTGACTACAATCCTTCAACCTATAATCCATTAGCTATAATCAATTGATAACTCTGATGCCCACTGGTATCACAAACTATCATAAAAAAAATGCCAACGCACGCTATCACTTAGATGATTGGTGCATGCCATCAAAAACAATGTTGTCTCTCAACTTAAACAATTGGGTTTGTGTTGGATTCCTACCAAAGAGCCCTTTCAACCTACTAATGTATTATCTGGCCTTCCCCCAAGGAAGGAGTAATTATTACGTCCGGACAAAAAATCGGAAATCCGGACATATACCGAGCAATACCGAGTTTTAGGTGACGTGGCGTGTGATTATTGGTCTCTGGACGCGTCAGGTGACTTGACGTAATAATTGCTCCCAAGGAAGGGCCTTGTAATCAAATAAAATATTAGTGAAATCATTTTAACTTAATCATGTCTCGCATTTTTACCCTTTCTAGGATTTTATGCGTAAAAAATCTAGTATGTCTTATTATTTTGCTCTCATTTTTTTATTTGTGTGTGTTTTGAATCTTCGTACAAAACTAAAATGTTAAACTTTTTATATATTTCTACAACTGCACTGTAGTCATTAAAAAGAACTCAAAGCATTTTAATAGGAGCAAATTTGGATAAGATTAATCATCTTAAGATATTAACTCAATGGTAGCAATCAATTAGTCAATATATGTGACTATTTTAACCTTCTCTAAGGAGCTGTGGGATAAAAAATGTAGGTAATTAATATAGTTGGAGATTGTTTTGATTCTTTATAAAGAGACACAACTCTCTTTGGCCTATTGGTTGAGAGCTTAGGCTTCCAACTAAGATTTTTTTTATGAACCTTGATGAAATGTGAAAGTTAAATGCAAGCAGAACTCTTGTGATAAAGGCCCAACATAGTAGAAGAAAAGATAGAGGCGGGTTCTTATGGATATGAGTAGAATTGTAATAGTTTGTATATAGTTTTTATTAGTTTGATGTATAGATGATTGATAAATTGAATTATTATATATTTTGATGAAATAAAAGACAATGAATTGCTTTCATCATTTAGATTTTATTAATTATAGTTATTTCTATTGATGGTTGAGTTTTTAAATTATGGATTTAGGATTTCAACCATTCAATTAAATTTTAGGGCGTCACAATATAGTCCTCCAACAACCGTTCATTACTAACTATAATCCTTCAACCTATAATCCCTTAGCTTTAATCACTTGATTACTCTAATGCCCACTTGTATCACAAACTATTATAAAAAAAATGCCAACGCACGCTATCACTTAGATGATTGGTGCATGCCATCAAAAACAATGTTGTCTCTCACCTTAAACAATTGGGTTTGTGTTGGATTCCTACCAAAGAGCCCTTTCAACCTACTAATGTATTATTTGGCCTTCCCCCAAGCAAGGAGTAATTATTACGTCCGGACAAAAAAATCGGAAATCCGGACATATACCGAGCAATACCAAGTTTTAGGTGACGTGGCGTGTGATTATTAGTCTCTGGATGCGTCAGGTGACCTGACGTAATAATTGCTCCCAAGGAAGGGCCTTGTAATCAAATAAAATATTAGTGAAATCATTTTAACTTAATCATGTCTCGCATTTTTACCCTTTCTAGGATTTTATGCGTAAAAAACCTAGTATGTCTTATTATTTTGCTCTCATTTTTTTTATTTGTGTGTGTTTTGAACCTTCGTACAAAACTAAAATGTTAAACTTTTTATATATTTCTACAACTGCACTGTAGTCATTAAAAAGAACTCAAAGCATTTTAATAGAAGCAAATTAGGATAATATCAAATTATCAATCATCTTAAAATATTGATTATTGTATATTTAAATTAATCTATTTTAAATATATTATATTAAAAAATAGATAATACATGATTGTAATTTATTTTAAATTGATCATTTTGATTTTTAACTCAATGCTAGCAATCAATTAGTCAATATATGAGACTATTTTAATCATTCTCTAAGGAGTTGTGGGATAAAAAATGTAAGTATTTAATATAGTTGGAGATTGTTTTGATACTATATAAAAAGAGTTAGTGGATCTTCTATGATCCTTTTCTCTTAAAAAATATATTAAAAAAGTACTAACAATTTTTTGCAAAAAATATTTCACTGAATTATTTTTTTCCTTAACATAATCAGCATAATTTTGATCCAAAAGACTATTTTGGATCATATTTAAGGAACATGGGGATCAAAATCCTTTAATAAGTTGGGAGTATTTTGATTTTTCATAAAAAAGCCAATGATAAAACACCCAAAGCTTTTTGAGTGTCGTCGCCTCCACCCAAAAGGAATAGATACAAAGGTGTCCTGGCAAAGATTCATCTACTCAGAATTTGAGAAAATTATTAGGTCCGGACACCGTACGTAGATATACATCCGGACATTCACTTAAAAATAACACGTGGGCTAAGTTTTGTTGCCCTTTTTGATCACGCTTTGACTGTGTTTTTACTGAGCTTTGACTATGTTTTACCTACGCTTGGTTTAAAGTTCCGCCGACACATTTAATTTATAAAGTAAAACATTAAATTTAATTGAATATCCACGTGTACACTCTACGTGTCAATATTTTATTGGAGACCATACGTACCTCTACGTCTGGTCAGATACGTATGGTCTCCGGACCTAATAATTTTCCTAGAATTTGCTACTAGGTTCGCAATGTTTCAACCAACGATGTCCTAAATTCACCTTTAAATCTCTCGCACATCTTCACCTAAATATTTTCAGAAGTTTTACTTGCTGATGAAAATCTCTATGTATGAGATGGAAGTATAGTAAATTCTGAGTTGCTGGTTCATTTCATTCCATTAGTTTTTACTCTTTTAACATGCTCAGATTGACAGTTCGAATGGGATGGGATGAATTTTCTAATATTTTGAATATTATTACAAGCAGAATAGGAGGATTTAGGCTTCGTTTGGGACGGATTTTTTACTGTTTCTTGAAGCAGCTTTTTAATTAAAAAAATAAAATTTTGTACTAAAAAATTGTTTCAAGCAACGAAAAAGCCATCCCAAACGAAGCCTTAGTATGATGTAAAGATTTTAATGTCTTAAAGGAAAGCAGAAAATTTTCTATATTTGTTAATATTTTTAGGAATTAAAAAAAAAACATATTGTTGCGTCCTGGAGTATTCGCGGCGGTAGAGAAATATATGGTTTAACGTCTTATCATTGTACGAAGATCCAGCACACAAACAGATAAGAGAGGGGGTGAAACATTCATAAGAAACACCAGAGTTTTTACGTGGAAAACCCCTAAAAAGGGGGAAAAACCACGGGGCCTGGCCCTGTTTGAATGAATCCACTAGTGTTCGTAGTCGATTACAAATGAGGCTCTTCCTTGGGAGAAGGCCTTGGATTGATGTAGCAAATGTACATCATAGAGATTGCATTACATAGTAGGAATTACATATACATGTTTGTCTGGTCGGAAGGACCGTAGTCGGCAGGAGACCGGCAGGAGACCAGGGTCAGAAAGACCATTGTCTGTTGATGGAGGTCGGAAGGACCATAGTAGGCGACGAAGTCCTGAAGGACCGTAGTCGGCAGGAGACCGGGGTTAGAAAGACCGTTGTCTATTAATGGAGGTCGGAATGACCATAGTAGGCGACAGAGGTCGGGAAGACCGTAGTCGGCAGGAGACCGGGGTCTGAATGTCGGGCCTTAAGCAGGACGTCGGGTCTTCAGCTGGATGTCGGGTCTGAATGTCGAGCCTTAAGCAGGACGTCGGGTCTTCAGCAGGACGTAGGGACCGAACGTCAGGCCTTAAGCA